>NW_027189212.1:0-314690 GCF_040958095.1 Procambarus clarkii | reverse complement strand
ATGGGTATTACTTCATATATATACGATACAAATGATGCAAACACATAATTGATTAGATAATAACCTTAAATACTTCATTTTCAATCATCTATTTATTTCTCGTTAAAATACTGAGTAAGATATTGAAAAGGGGAGAAGTTCGGTTTTTATTGCATATATCGACGTTTCAGCCGGATTAGAACGGTTTTACGTGTACATCTTCCCTCGTTAATATAAACGGAAAATCAAGAACATTATAGTTAATTCTAATGAAAACACATTGTTTTTTATCATTTGTATTGGAAACAACGTTGTCATATGTCTTTTCTTTCAACTAAATAATAGGAAACCTCGCTCTATGATTTGTAGGTAAAATCCTCAAATATGGTAAAATAGTGACTTTTTCACGTTAATCATGTAGTTTGATATTACGCAAATATATTCATTTTTACCAATATTTCGATACTATTTCATGTAGTATCACGATATGTGATTTGGCCTTCAAATCTCAGAATTTCGCATAATATTGCATTTTAAGCAAGTTTTCTTGCATTTTGTTTCGTACGAAAAACCATCGAATTTAGCAATATTTTGACGTTTATCATCCCCTTTTCCTTTATTTGATTTAAACAAAATATCATCGAATTAGGCAATATTTTACCGTTTTTCCACGTTTTTGTGAATTTTCAGTCTATGGGTATTAATTCATTATATATACGAGAAAAATGATGCAAACACATAATTGATTAGATAATAACCTAAAATACTTCATTTTCAATCAACTATTTGTTTCTCGTTAAAATACTGAGTAAGATATTGAAAATGGGAGAAGTTCTGTTTTTATTGCATTTATCGACGTTTCAGCCGGAAAAGAGCAATTTTACGTGTACATCTTCCATCGGTAATATAAACGGAAAATCAGGAACATTTTAGTTAATTCTAATGAAAACACATTGATTTTTATCATTTGTATTGGAAACAACATTGTCATATGTCTTTTCTTGGATCTAAATAATACGAAACCTCGCTCTATGATTTGAAGTTAAAATCCTCAAATATGGTTATATAGTGACTTTTTTCACGTTTTTCATGTAGTTTGATATTACGTAAATATATTCATTTTTACCAATATTTCGATACTATTTCATGTAGTATCACGATATGTGATTTGGCCTTCAAATCTCAGAATTTCGCATAATATTGCATTTTAAGCAAGTTTTCTTGCATTTTGTTTCGTACGAAAAATCATCAAATTTAGCAATATTTTGACGTTTATCATCTCCTTTTCCTTCATGTGATTTAAACAAAATATCATCGAGTTAGGCAATATTTTTCCGTTTTCTATGTTTTTGTGAATTTTCCGTCCATGGGTATTAATTCATATATATACGATAAAAATGATGCAAACACATAATTGATTAGATAATAACCTTAAATACTTCATTTTCAATCATCTGTTTGTTTCTCGTTAAAATACTAAGTAAGATATTGAAAAGGGGAGAAGTTCGGTTTTTATTGCATATATCGACGTTTCAGCCTGATTAGAGCGGTTTTATGTGTACATCTTCCCTCGTTAATATAAACGTAAAATCAAGAACATTATAGTTAATTCTAATGAAAACACATTGTTTTTTATCATTTGTATTGGAAACAACATTGTCATATGTCTTTTCTTGGAACTAAATAATACGAAACCTCGCTCTATGATTTGTAGGTAAAATCCTCAAATATGGTAATATAGTGACTTTTTCACGGTAATCATGTAGTTTGATATTTCGCAAATATATTCATTTTTACCAATATTTCGATACTATTTCATGTAGTATCACGATATGTGATTTGGCCTTCAAATCTCAGAATTTCGCATAATATTGCATTTTAAGCAAGTTTTCTTGCATTTTGTTTCGTACGAAAAATCATCGAATTTAGCAATATTTTGACGTTTATCATCCCCTTTTCCTTTATTTGATTTAAACAAAATATCATCGAATTAGGCAATATTTTACCGTTTTTCCACGTTTTTGTGAATTTTCAGTCTATGGGTATTAATTCATTATATATACGATAAAAATGATGCAAACACATAATTGATTAGATAATAACCTTAAATACTTCATTTTCAATCATCTATTTGTTTCTCGTTAAAATACTGAGTAAGATATTGAAAAGGGGAGAAGTTCGGTTTTTATTGCATATATCGACATTTCAGCCGGATTAGAGCGCTTTTACGTGTCCATCTTCCATCGGTAATATAAACGGAAAATCAGGAACATTTTAGTTAATTCTAATGAAAACACATTGTTTTTTATCATTTGTATTGGAAACAGCATTGTCATATGTCTTTTCTTGGATCTAAATAATACGAAACCTCGCTCTATGATTTGAAGGTAAAATCCTCAAATATGGTAAAATAGTGACTTTTTCACGTTAATCATGTAGTTTGATATTACGTAAATATATTCATTTTTACCAATATTTCGATACTATTTCATGTAGTATCACGATATGTGATTTGGCCTTCAAATCTTAGAATTTCGCATAATATTGCATTTTAAGCAAGTTTTCTTGCATTTTGATCGTACGAAAAATCATCGAATTTAGCAATATTTTGACGTTTATCATCTCCTTTTCCTTCATGTGATTTAAAAAAAATATCATCGAATTAGGCAATATTTTGCCGTTTTCCACGTTTTTGTGAATTTTCCGTCCATGGGTATTAATTCATATTATACGATGAAAATGATGCAAACACATAATTGATTAGATAATAACCTTTAATACTTCATTTTCAATCTATTTGAAAATATATTTTTCATATATTTCATATATTTTCATATATTTGTTTCTCGTTAAAATACTGATTAAAATATTGAAAAGGGGAGAAGTTCGGTTTTTATTGCATATATCGACGTTTCAGCCGGATTAGAGCGGTTTTACGTGTACATCTTCCCTCGTTAATATAAACGGAAAATCAAGAACATTATAGTTAATTCTAATGAAAACACATTGATTTTTATCATTTGTATTGGAAACAACATTGTCATATGTCTTTTCTTGGATCTAAATAATACGAAACCTTGCTCTATGATTTGGAGTTAAAATCCTCAAATATGGTTAAATAGTGACTTTTTTCACGTTTTTCATGCAGTATGATATTACGTAAATATATTCATTTTTACCAATATTTCGATACTATTTCATGTAGTATCACGATATGTGATTTGGCCTTCAAATCTCAGAATTTCGCATAATATTGCATTTTAAGCAAGTTTTCTTGCATTTTGTTTCGTACGAAAAATCATCAAATTTAGCAATATTTTGACGTTTATCATCTCCTTTTCCTTCATGTGATTTAAACAAAATATCATCGAGTTAGGCAATATTTTTCCGTTTTCTATGTTTTTGTGAATTTTCCGTCCATGGGTATTAATTCATATATACGATAAAAATGATGCAAACACATAATTGATTAAATAATAACCTTAAATACTTCATTTTCAATCATCTATTTGTTTCTCGTTAAAATACTGAGTAAGATATTGAAAAGGGGAGAAGTTCTGTTTTTATTGCATATATCGACGTTTCAGCCGGAATAGAGCGATTTTACGTGTACATCTTCCATCGGTAATATAAACGGAAAATCAAGAACATTATAGTTAATTCTAATGAAAACACATTGTTTTTTATCATTTGTATTGGAAACAACATTGTCCTTTGTCTTTTCTTGGAACTTAATAATACGAAACCTCGCTCTATGATTTGAAGGTAAAATCCTCAAATATGGTAAAATAGTGACTTTTTCACGTTAATCATGTAGTTTGATATTACGCAAATATATTCATTTTTACCAATATTTCGATACTATTTTATGTAGTATCACGATATGTGATTTGGCCTTCTAATCTCAGAATTTCGCATAATATTGCATTTTAAGCAAGTTTTCTTGCATTTTGTTTCGTACGAAAAATCATCAAATTTAGCAATATTTTGACGTTTATCATCTCCTTTTCCTTCATGTGATTTAAACAAAATATCATCGAGTTAGGCAATATTTTTCCGTTTTCCACGTTTTTGTGAATTTTCCGTCCACTGGTATTAATTCATATATAAACGATAAAAATGATGCGAACACATAATTGATTAGATAATAAACTTAAATACTTCATTTTCAATCATCTATTTGTTTCTCTTTAAAATACTGAGTAAAATATTGAAAAGGGGAGAAGTTCGGTTTTTATTGCATATATCGACGTTTCAGCCTGATTAGAGCGGTTTTACGTGTACATCTTCCCGCGGTAATAAAAACGGAAAATCAAGAACATTATACTTAATTCTAATGAAAACACATTGTTTTTTATCATTTGTATTGGAAACAACATTGTCATATGTCTTTTCTTGGAACTAAATAATACGAAACCTCGCTCTATGATTTGAAGGTAAAATCCTCAAATATGGTAAAATAGTGACTTTTCCATGTTATTCATGTAGTTTGATATTACGCACATATAATCATTTTTACCAATATTTCGATACTATTTCATGTAGTATCACGATAGGTGATTTGGCCTTCAAATCTCAGAATTTCGCATAATATTGCATTTTAAGCAAGTTTTCTTGCATTTTGTTTCGTACGAAAAATCATCGAATTTACCAATATTTTGACGTTTATCATCCCCTTTTCCTTCATGTGATTTAAATAAAATATCATCGAATTAGGCAATATTTTGCCGTTTTCCACGTTTTTGTGAATTTTCAGTCCATGGGTATTAATTCCTATATATACGATAAAAATGATGCAAATAAATAATTTATTAGAAAATAACCTTAAATACTTCATTTTCAATCAACTATTTGTTTCTCGTTAAAATACTGAGTAAGATATTGAAAAGGGGAGAAGTTCGGTTTTTATTGCATATATCGACGTTTCAGCCAGATTAGAGCGGTTTTACGTGTACATCTTCCATCGGTAATATAAACGGAAAATTAGGAACATTTTAGTTAATTCTAATGAAAACACATTGATTTTTATCATTTGTATTGGAAACAACATTGTCATATGTCTTTTCTTGGATCTAAATAATACGAAACCTCGCTCTATGATTTGAAGTTAAAATCCTCAAATATGGTTAAATAGTGACTTTTTTCACGTTTTTCGTGTAGTTTGATATTACGTATATATATTCATTTTTACCAATATTCCGATACTATTTCATGTAGTATCACGATATGTGATTTGGCCTTGAAAACACAGAATTTCGCATAATATTGCATTTTAAGCAAGTTTTCTTGCATTTTGTTTCGTACGAAAAATCATCGAATTTAGCAATATTTTGACGTTTATCATCCCCTTTTCCTTTAATGTGATTTAAATAAAATATCATTGAATTAGGCAATATTTTGCCGTTTTCCACGTTTTTGTGAATTTTCAGTCCATGGGTATTACTTCATATATATACGATACAAATGATACAAACACATAATTGATTAGATAATAACCTTAAATACTTCATTTTCAATCATCTATTTGTTTCTCGTTAAAATACTGAGTAAGATATTGAAAAGGGGAGAAGTTCGGTTTTTATTGCATATATCGACGTTTCAGCCGGAATAGAGCGATTTTACGTGTACATCTTCCATCGGTAATATAAACGGAAAATCAAGAACATTATAGTTATTTCTAATGAAAACACATTGTTTTTTATCATTTGTATTGGAAACAACATTGTCATTTGTCTTTTCTTGGAACTTAATAATACGAAACCTCGCTCTATGATTTGAAGGTAAAATCCTCAAATATGGTAAAATAGTGACTTTTTCACGTTAATCATGTAGTTTGATATTACGCAAATATATTCATTTTTACCAATATTTCGATACTATTTTATGTAGTAGCACGATATGTGATTTGGCCTTCTAATCTCAGAATTTCGTATAATATTGCATTTTAAGCAAGTTTTCTTGCATTTTGTTTCGTATGAAAAATCATCAAATTTAGCAATATTTTGACGTTTATCATCTCCTTTTCCTTTATTTGATTTAAACAAAATATCATCGAATTAGGCAATATTTTACCGTTTTTCCACGTTTTTGTGAATTTTCAGTCTATGGGTATTAATTCATTATATATACGAGAAAAATGATGAAAACACATAATTGATTAGATAATAACCTAAAATACTTCATTTTCAATCAACTATTTGTTTCTCGTTAAAATACTGAGTAAGATATTGAAAATGGGAGAAGTTCTGTTTTTATTGCATTTATCGACGTTTCAGCCGGAAAAGAGCAATTTTACGTGTACATCTTCCATCGGTAATATAAACGGAAAATCAGGAACATTTTAGTTAATTCTAATGAAAACACATTGATTTTTATCATTTGTATTGGAAACAACATTGTCATATGTCTTTTCTTGGATCTAAATAATACGAAACCTCGCTCTATGATTTGAAGTTAAAATCCTCAAATATGGTTATATAGTGACTTTTTTCACGTTTTTCATGTAGTTTGATATTACGTAAATATATTCATTTTTACCAATATTTCGATACTATTTCATGTAGTATCACGATATGTGATTTGGCCTTCAAATCTCAGAATTTCGCATAATATTGCATTTTAAGCAAGTTTTCTTGCATTTTGTTTCGTACGAAAAATCATCAAATTAAGCAATATTTTGACGTTTATCATCTCCTTTTCCTTCATGTGATTTAAACAAAATATCATCGAGTTAGGCAATATTTTTGCGTTTTCCACGTTTTTGTGAATTTTCCGTCCTTGGGTATTAATTCATATATATACGATAAAAATGATGCAAACACATAATTGATTAGATAATAACCTTAAATACTTCATTTTCAATCATCTATTTGTTTCTCGTTAAAATACTAAGTAAGATATTGAAAAGGGGAGAAGTTCGGTTTTTATTGCATATATCGACGTTTCAGCCTGATTAGAGCGGTTTTATGTGTACATCTTCCCTCGTTAATATAAACGGAAAATCAAGAACATTATAGTTAATTCTAATGAAAACACATTGTTTTTTATCATTTGTATTGGAAACAACATTGTCATATGTCTTTTCTTGGAACTAAATAATACGAAACCTCGCTCTATGATTTGTAGGTAAAATCCTCAAATATGGTAATATAGTGACTTTTTCACGTTAATCATGTAGTTTGATATTACGCAAATATATTCATTTTTACCAATATTTCGATACTATTTCATGTAGTATCACGATATGTGATTTGGCCTTCAAATCTCAGAATTTCGCATAATATTGCATTTTAAGCAAGTTTTCTTGCATTTTGTTTCGTACGAAAAATCATCAAATTTAGCAATATTTTGACGTTTATCATCTCCTTTTCCTTCATGTGATTTAAACAAAATATCATCGAGTTAGGCAATATTTTTCCGTTTTCTATGTTTTTGTGAATTTTCCGTCCATGGGTATTAATTCATATATATACGATAAAAATGATGCAAACACATAATTTATTACATAATAACCTTAAATACTTCATTTTCAATCAACTATTTGTTTCTCGTTAAAATACTGAGTAAGATATTGAAAAGGGGAGAAGTTCGGTTTTTATTGCATATATCGACGTTTCAGCCAGATTAGAGCGGTTTTACGTGTACATCTTCCATCGGTAATATAAACGGAAAATCAAGAACATTATAGTTAATTCTAATGAAAACACTTTGTTTTTTATCATTTGTATTGGAAACAACATTGTCATTTGTCTTTTCTTGGAACTAAATAATACGAAACCTCGCTCCATGATTTGAAGGTAAAATCTTCAAATATGGTAAAATAGTGACTTTTTCACGTTAATCATGTAGTTTGATATTACGCAAATATATTCATTTTTACCAATATTTCGATACTATTTTATGTAGTATCACGATATGTGATTTGGCCTTCTAATCTCAGAATTTCGCATAATATTGCATTTTAAGCAAGTTTTCTTGCATTTTGTTTCGTACGAAAAATCATCGAATTTAGCAATATTTTGACGTTTATCATCCCCTTTTCCTTCATGTGATTTAAACAAAATATCATCGAATTAGGCAATATTTTGCCGTTTTCCACGTTTTTGTGAAAATTCAGTCCATGGGTATTACTTCATATATATACGATAAAAATGATGCAAACACATAATTGATTAGATAATAACCTTAAATACTTCATTTTCAATCATCTATTTGTTTCTCGTTAAAATACTGAGTAAGATATTGAAAAGGGGAGAAGTTCGGTTTTTATTGCATATATCGACGTTTCAGCCAGATTAGAGCGGTTTTACGTGTACATCTTCCATCGGTAATATAAACGGAAAATTAGGAACATTTTAGTTAATTCTAATGAAAACACATTGATTTTTATCATTTGTATTGGAAACAACATTGTCATATGTCTTTTCTTGGATCTAAATAATACGAAACCTCGCTCTATGATTTGAAGTTAAAATCCTCAAATATGGTTAAATAGTGACTTTTTTCACGTTTTTCGTGTAGTTTGATATTACGTATATATATTCATTTTTAAAAATATTCCGATACTATTTCATGTAGTATCACGATATGTGATTTGGCCTTGAAAACACAGAATTTCGCATAATATTGCATTTTAAGCAAGTTTTCTTGCATTTTGTTTCGTACGAAAAATCATCGAATTTAGCAATATTTTGACGTTTATCATCCCCTTTTCCTTTAATGTGATTTAAATAAAATATCATTGAATTAGGCAATATTTTGCCGTTTTCCACGTTTTTGTGAATTTTCAGTGCATGGGTATTACTTCATATATATACGATACAAATGATGCAAACACATAATTGATTAGATAATAACCTTAAATACTTCATTTTCAATCATCTATTTATTTCTCGTTAAAATACTGAGTAAGATATTGAAAAGGGGAGAAGTTCGGTTTTTATTGCATATATCGACGTTTCAGCCGGATTAGAACGGTTTTACGTGTACATCTTCCCTCGTTAATATAAACGGAAAATCAAGAACATTATAGTTAATTCTAATGAAAACACATTGTTTTTTATCATTTGTATTGGAAACAACGTTGTCATATGTCTTTTCTTTCAACTAAATAATAGGAAACCTCGCTCTATGATTTGTAGGTAAAATCCTCAAATATGGTAAAATAGTGACTTTTTCACGTTAATCATGTAGTTTGATATTACGCAAATATATTCATTTTTACCAATATTTCGATACTATTTCATGTAGTATCACGATATGTGATTTGGCCTTCAAATCTCAGAATTTCGCATAATATTGCATTTTAAGCAAGTTTTCTTGCATTTTGTTTCGTACGAAAAATCATCGAATTTAGCAATATTTTGACGTTTATCATCCCCTTTTCCTTTATTTGATTTAAACAAAATATCATCGAATTAGGCAATATTTTACCGTTTTTCCACGTTTTTGTGAATTTTCAGTCTATGGGTATTAATTCATTATATATACGAGAAAAATGATGCAAACACATAATTGATTAGATAATAACCTAAAATACTTCATTTTCAATCAACTATTTGTTTCTCGTTAAAATACTGAGTAAGATATTGAAAATGGGAGAAGTTCTGTTTTTATTGCATTTATCGACGTTTCAGCCGGAAAAGAGCAATTTTACGTGTACATCTTCCATCGGTAATATAAACGGAAAATCAGGAACATTTTAGTTAATTCTAATGAAAACACATTGATTTTTATCATTTGTATTGGAAACAACATTGTCATATGTCTTTTCTTGGATCTAAATAATACGAAACCTCGCTCTATGATTTGAAGTTAAAATCCTCAAATATGGTTATATAGTGACTTTTTTCACGTTTTTCATGTAGTTTGATATTACGTAAATATATTCATTTTTACCAATATTTCGATACTATTTCATGTAGTATCACGATATGTGATTTGGCCTTCAAATCTCAGAATTTCGCATAATATTGCATTTTAAGCAAGTTTTCTTGCATTTTGTTTCGTACGAAAAATCATCAAATTTAGCAATATTTTGACGTTTATCATCTCCTTTTCCTTCATGTGATTTAAACAAAATATCATCGAGTTAGGCAATATTTTTCCGTTTTCTATGTTTTTGTGAATTTTCCGTCCATGGGTATTAATTCATATATATACGATAAAAATGATGCAAACACATAATTGATTAGATAATAACCTTAAATACTTCATTTTCAATCATCTGTTTGTTTCTCGTTAAAATACTAAGTAAGATATTGAAAAGGGGAGAAGTTCGGTTTTTATTGCATATATCGACGTTTCAGCCTGATTAGAGCGGTTTTATGTGTACATCTTCCCTCGTTAATATAAACGTAAAATCAAGAACATTATAGTTAATTCTAATGAAAACACATTGTTTTTTATCATTTGTATTGGAAACAACATTGTCATATGTCTTTTCTTGGAACTAAATAATACGAAACCTCGCTCTATGATTTGTAGGTAAAATCCTCAAATATGGTAATATAGTGACTTTTTCACGGTAATCATGTAGTTTGATATTACGCAAATATATTCATTTTTACCAATATTTCGATACTATTTCATGTAGTATCACGATATGTGATTTGGCCTTCAAATCTCAGAATTTCGCATAATATTGCATTTTAAGCAAGTTTTCTTGCATTTTGTTTCGTACGAAAAATCATCGAATTTAGCAATATTTTGACGTTTATCATCCCCTTTTCCTTTATTTGATTTAAACAAAATATCATCGAATTAGGCAATATTTTACCGTTTTTCCACGTTTTTGTGAATTTTCAGTCTATGGGTATTAATTCATTATATATACGATAAAAATGATGCAAACACATAATTGATTAGATAATAACCTTAAATACTTCATTTTCAATCATCTATTTGTTTCTCGTTAAAATACTGAGTAAGATATTGAAAAGGGGAGAAGTTCGGTTTTTATTGCATATATCGACATTTCAGCCGGATTAGAGCGCTTTTACGTGTCCATCTTCCATCGGTAATATAAACGGAAAATCAGGAACATTTTAGTTAATTCTAATGAAAACACATTGTTTTTTATCATTTGTATTGGAAACAGCATTGTCATATGTCTTTTCTTGGATCTAAATAATACGAAACCTCGCTCTATGATTTGAAGGTAAAATCCTCAAATATGGTAAAATAGTGACTTTTTCACGTTAATCATGTAGTTTGATATTACGTAAATATATTCATTTTTACCAATATTTCGATACTATTTCATGTAGTATCACGATATGTGATTTGGCCTTCAAATCTTAGAATTTCGCATAATATTGCATTTTAAGCAAGTTTTCTTGCATTTTGATCGTACGAAAAATCATCGAATTTAGCAATATTTTGACGTTTATCATCTCCTTTTCCTTCATGTGATTTAAAAAAAATATCATCGAATTAGGCAATATTTTGCCGTTTTCCACGTTTTTGTGAATTTTCCGTCCATGGGTATTAATTCATATTATACGATGAAAATGATGCAAACACATAATTGATTAGATAATAACCTTTAATACTTCATTTTCAATCTATTTGAAAATATATTTTTCATATATTTCATATATTTTCATATATTTGTTTCTCGTTAAAATACTGATTAAAATATTGAAAAGGGGAGAAGTTCGGTTTTTATTGCATATATCGACGTTTCAGCCGGATTAGAGCGGTTTTACGTGTACATCTTCCCTCGTTAATATAAACGGAAAATCAAGAACATTATAGTTAATTCTAATGAAAACACATTGATTTTTATCATTTGTATTGGAAACAACATTGTCATATGTCTTTTCTTGGATCTAAATAATACGAAACCTTGCTCTATGATTTGGAGTTAAAATCCTCAAATATGGTTAAATAGTGACTTTTTTCACGTTTTTCATGCAGTATGATATTACGTAAATATATTCATTTTTACCAATATTTCGATACTATTTCATGTAGTATCACGATATGTGATTTGGCCTTCAAATCTCAGAATTTCGCATAATATTGCATTTTAAGCAAGTTTTCTTGCATTTTGTTTCGTACGAAAAATCATCAAATTTAGCAATATTTTGACGTTTATCATCTCCTTTTCCTTCATGTGATTTAAACAAAATATCATCGAGTTAGGCAATATTTTTCCGTTTTCTATGTTTTTGTGAATTTTCCGTCCATGGGTATTAATTCATATATATACGATAAAAATGATGCAAACACATAATTGATTAAATAATAACCTTAAATACTTCATTTTCAATCATCTATTTGTTTCTCGTTAAAATACTGAGTAAGATATTGAAAAGGGGAGAAGTTCTGTTTTTATTGCATATATCGACGTTTCAGCCGGAATAGAGCGATTTTACGTGTACATCTTCCATCGGTAATATAAACGGAAAATCAAGAACATTATAGTTAATTCTAATGAAAACACATTGATTTTTATCATTTGTATTGGAGACAACATTGTCATATGTCTTTTCTTGGAACTAAATAATACGAAACCTCGCTCTATGATTTGAAGGTAAAATCCTCAAATATGGTAAAATAGTGACTTTTTCACGTTAATCATGTAGTTTGATATTACGCAAATATATTCATTTTTACCAATATTTCGATACTATTTTATGTAGTATCACGATATGTGATTTGGCCTTCTAATCTCAGAATTTCGCATATTATTGCATTTTAAGCAAGTTTTCTTGCATTTTGTTTCGTACGAAAAATCATCAAATTTAGCAATATTTTGACGTTTATCATCTCCTTTTCCTTCATGTGATTTAAACAAAATATCATCGAGTTAGGCAATATTTTTCCGTTTTCCACGTTTTTGTGAATTTTCCGTCCACTGGTATTAATTCATATATAAACGATAAAAATGATGCGAACACATAATTGATTAGATAATAAACTTAAATACTTCATTTTCAATCATCTATTTGTTTCTCTTTAAAATACTGAGTAAAATATTGAAAAGGGGAGAAGTTCGGTTTTTATTGCATATATCGACGTTTCAGCCTGATTAGAGCGGTTTTACGTGTACATCTTCCCGCGGTAATAAAAACGGAAAATCAAGAACATTATACTTAATTCTAATGAAAACACATTGTTTTTTATCATTTGTATTGGAAACAACATTGTCATATGTCTTTTCTTGGAACTAAATAATACGAAACCTCGCTCTATGATTTGAAGGTAAAATCCTCAAATATGGTAAAATAGTGACTTTTCCATGTTATTCATGTAGTTTGATATTACGCACATATAATCATTTTTACCAATATTTCGATACTATTTCATGTAGTATCACGATAGGTGATTTGGCCTTCAAATCTCAGAATTTCGCATAATATTGCATTTTAAGCAAGTTTTCTTGCATTTTGTTTCGTACGAAAAATCATCGAATTTACCAATATTTTGACGTTTATCATCCCCTTTTCCTTCATGTGATTTAAATAAAATATCATCGAATTAGGCAATATTTTGCCGTTTTCCACGTTTTTGTGAATTTTCAGTCCATGGGTATTAATTCCTATATATACGATAAAAATGATGCAAATAAATAATTTATTAGAAAATAACCTTAAATACTTCATTTTCAATCAACTATTTGTTTCTCGTTAAAATACTGAGTAAGATATTGAAAAGGGGAGAAGTTCGGTTTTTATTGCATATATCGACGTTTCAGCCAGATTAGAGCGGTTTTACGTGTACATCTTCCATCGGTAATATAAACGGAAAATTAGGAACATTTTAGTTAATTCTAATGAAAACACATTGATTTTTATCATTTGTATTGGAAACAACATTGTCATATGTCTTTTCTTGGATCTAAATAATACGAAACCTCGCTCTATGATTTGAAGTTAAAATCCTCAAATATGGTTAAATAGTGACTTTTTTCACGTTTTTCGTGTAGTTTGATATTACGTATATATATTCATTTTTACCAATATTCCGATACTATTTCATGTAGTATCACGATATGTGATTTGGCCTTGAAAACACAGAATTTCGCATAATATTGCATTTTAAGCAAGTTTTCTTGCATTTTGTTTCGTACGAAAAATCATCGAATTTAGCAATATTTTGACGTTTATCATCCCCTTTTCCTTTAATGTGATTTAAATAAAATATCATTGAATTAGGCAATATTTTGCCGTTTTCCACGTTTTTGTGAATTTTCAGTCCATGGGTATTACTTCATATATATACGATACAAATGATACAAACACATAATTGATTAGATAATAACCTTAAATACTTCATTTTCAATCATCTATTTGTTTCTCGTTAAAATACTGAGTAAGATATTGAAAAGGGGAGAAGTTCGGTTTTTATTGCATATATCGACGTTTCAGCCGGAATAGAGCGATTTTACGTGTACATCTTCCATCGGTAATATAAACGGAAAATCAAGAACATTATAGTTATTTCTAATGAAAACACATTGTTTTTTATCATTTGTATTGGAAACAACATTGTCATTTGTCTTTTCTTGGAACTTAATAATACGAAACCTCGCTCTATGATTTGAAGGTAAAATCCTCAAATATGGTAAAATAGTGACTTTTTCACGTTAATCATGTAGTTTGATATTACGCAAATATATTCATTTTTACCAATATTTCGATACTATTTTATGTAGTAGCACGATATGTGATTTGGCCTTCTAATCTCAGAATTTCGTATAATATTGCATTTTAAGCAAGTTTTCTTGCATTTTGTTTCGTATGAAAAATCATCAAATTTAGCAATATTTTGACGTTTATCATCTCCTTTTCCTTCATGTGATTTAAACAAAATATCATCGAGTTAGGCAATATTTTTCCGTTTTCCACGTTTTTGTGAATTTTCCGTCCACTGGTATTAATTCATATATAAACGATAAAAATGATGCGAACACATAATTGATTAGATAATAACCTTAAATACTTCATTTTCAATCATCTATTTGTTTCTCGTTAAAATACTGAGTAAGATATTGAAAAGGGGAGAAGTTCGGTTTTTATTGCATATATCGACGTTTCAGCCGGATTAGAACGGTTTTACGTGTACATCTTCCCTCGTTAATATAAACGGAAAATCAAGAACATTATAGTTAATTCTAATGAAAACACATTGTTTTTTATCATTTGTATTGGAAACAACATTGTCATATGTCTTTTCTTTCAACTAAATAATAGGAAACCTCGCTCTATGATTTGTTGGTAAAATCCTCAAATATGGTAAAATAGTGACTTTTTCACGTTAATCATGTAGTTTGATATTACGCAAATATATTCATTTTTACCAATATTTCGATACTATTTCATGTAGTATCACGATATGTGATTTGGCCTTCAAATCTTAGAATTTCGCATAATATTGCATTTTAAGCAAGTTTTCTTGCATTTTGTTTCGTACGAAAAATCATCGAATTTAGCAATATTTTGACGTTTATCATCCCCTTTTCCTTTATTTGATTTAAACAAAATATCATCGAATTAGGCAATATTTTACCGTTTTTCCACGTTTTTGTGAATTTTCAGTCTATGGGTATTAATTCATTATATATACGAGAAAAATGATGAAAACACATAATTGATTAGATAATAACCTAAAATACTTCATTTTCAATCAACTATTTGTTTCTCGTTAAAATACTGAGTAAGATATTGAAAATGGGAGAAGTTCTGTTTTTATTGCATTTATCGACGTTTCAGCCGGAAAAGAGCAATTTTACGTGTACATCTTCCATCGGTAATATAAACGGAAAATCAGGAACATTTTAGTTAATTCTAATGAAAACACATTGATTTTTATCATTTGTATTGGAAACAACATTGTCATATGTCTTTTCTTGGATCTAAATAATACGAAACCTCGCTCTATGATTTGAAGTTAAAATCCTCAAATATGGTTATATAGTGACTTTTTTCACGTTTTTTATGTAGTTTGATATTACGTAAATATATTCATTTTTACCAATATTTCGATACTATTTCATGTAGTATCACGATATGTGATTTGGCCTTCAAATCTCAGAATTTCGCATAATATTGCATTTTAAGCAAGTTTTCTTGCATTTTGTTTCGTACGAAAAATCATCAAATTAAGCAATATTTTGACGTTTATCATCTCCTTTTCCTTCATGTGATTTAAACAAAATATCATCGAGTTAGGCAATATTTTTGCGTTTTCCACGTTTTTGTGAATTTTCCGTCCTTGGGTATTAATTCATATATATACGATAAAAATGATGCAAACACATAATTGATTAGATAATAACCTTAAATACTTCATTTTCAATCATCTATTTGTTTCTCGTTAAAATACTAAGTAAGATATTGAAAAGGGGAGAAGTTCGGTTTTTATTGCATATATCGACGTTTCAGCCTGATTAGAGCGGTTTTATGTGTACATCTTCCCTCGTTAATATAAACGGAAAATCAAGAACATTATAGTTAATTCTAATGAAAACACATTGTTTTTTATCATTTGTATTGGAAACAACATTGTCATATGTCTTTTCTTGGAACTAAATAATACGAAACCTCGCTCTATGATTTGTAGGTAAAATCCTCAAATATGGTTAAATAGTGACTTTTTTCACGTTTTTCATGCAGTATGATATTACGTAAATATATTCATTTTTACCAATATTTCGATACTATTTCATGTAGTATCACGATATGTGATTTGGCCTTCAAATCTCAGAATTTCGCATAATATTGCATTTTAAGCAAGTTTTCTTGCATTTTGTTTCGTACGAAAAATCATCAAATTTAGCAATATTTTGACGTTTATCATCTCCTTTTCCTTCATGTGATTTAAACAAAATATCATCGAGTTAGGCAATATTTTTCCGTTTTCTATGTTTTTGTGAATTTTCCGTCCATGGGTATTAATTCATATATATACGATAAAAATGATGCAAACACATAATTGATTAAATAATAACCTTAAATACTTCATTTTCAATCATCTATTTGTTTCTCGTTAAAATACTGAGTAAGATATTGAAAAGGGGAGAAGTTCTGTTTTTATTGCATATATCGACGTTTCAGCCGGAATAGAGCGATTTTACGTGTACATCTTCCATCGGTAATATAAACGGAAAATCAAGAACATTATAGTTAATTCTAATGAAAACACATTGTTTTTTATCATTTGTATTGGAAACAACATTGTCCTTTGTCTTTTCTTGGAACTTAATAATACGAAACCTCGCTCTATGATTTGAAGGTAAAATCCTCAAATATGGTAAAATAGTGACTTTTTCACGTTAATCATGTAGTTTGATATTACGCAAATATATTCATTTTTACCAATATTTCGATACTATTTTATGTAGTATCACGATATGTGATTTGGCCTTCTAATCTCAGAATTTCGCATAATATTGCATTTTAAGCAAGTTTTCTTGCATTTTGTTTCGTACGAAAAATCATCAAATTTAGCAATATTTTGACGTTTATCATCTCCTTTTCCTTCATGTGATTTAAACAAAATATCATCGAGTTAGGCAATATTTTTCCGTTTTCCACGTTTTTGTGAATTTTCCGTCCACTGGTATTAATTCATATATAAACGATAAAAATGATGCGAACACATAATTGATTAGATAATAAACTTAAATACTTCATTTTCAATCATCTATTTGTTTCTCTTTAAAATACTGAGTAAAATATTGAAAAGGGGAGAAGTTCGGTTTTTATTGCATATATCGACGTTTCAGCCTGATTAGAGCGGTTTTACGTGTACATCTTCCCGCGGTAATAAAAACGGAAAATCAAGAACATTATACTTAATTCTAATGAAAACACATTGTTTTTTATCATTTGTATTGGAAACAACATTGTCATATGTCTTTTCTTGGAACTAAATAATACGAAACCTCGCTCTATGATTTGAAGGTAAAATCCTCAAATATGGTAAAATAGTGACTTTTCCATGTTATTCATGTAGTTTGATATTACGCACATATAATCATTTTTACCAATATTTCGATACTATTTCATGTAGTATCACGATAGGTGATTTGGCCTTCAAATCTCAGAATTTCGCATAATATTGCATTTTAAGCAAGTTTTCTTGCATTTTGTTTCGTACGAAAAATCATCGAATTTACCAATATTTTGACGTTTATCATCCCCTTTTCCTTCATGTGATTTAAATAAAATATCATCGAATTAGGCAATATTTTGCCGTTTTCCACGTTTTTGTGAATTTTCAGTCCATGGGTATTAATTCCTATATATACGATAAAAATGATGCAAATAAATAATTTATTAGAAAATAACCTTAAATACTTCATTTTCAATCAACTATTTGTTTCTCGTTAAAATACTGAGTAAGATATTGAAAAGGGGAGAAGTTCGGTTTTTATTGCATATATCGACGTTTCAGCCAGATTAGAGCGGTTTTACGTGTACATCTTCCATCGGTAATATAAACGGAAAATTAGGAACATTTTAGTTAATTCTAATGAAAACACATTGATTTTTATCATTTGTATTGGAAACAACATTGTCATATGTCTTTTCTTGGATCTAAATAATACGAAACCTCGCTCTATGATTTGAAGTTAAAATCCTCAAATATGGTTAAATAGTGACTTTTTTCACGTTTTTCGTGTAGTTTGATATTACGTATATATATTCATTTTTACCAATATTCCGATACTATTTCATGTAGTATCACGATATGTGATTTGGCCTTGAAAACACAGAATTTCGCATAATATTGCATTTTAAGCAAGTTTTCTTGCATTTTGTTTCGTACGAAAAATCATCGAATTTAGCAATATTTTGACGTTTATCATCCCCTTTTCCTTTAATGTGATTTAAATAAAATATCATTGAATTAGGCAATATTTTGCCGTTTTCCACGTTTTTGTGAATTTTCAGTCCATGGGTATTACTTCATATATATACGATACAAATGATACAAACACATAATTGATTAGATAATAACCTTAAATACTTCATTTTCAATCATCTATTTGTTTCTCGTTAAAATACTGAGTAAGATATTGAAAAGGGGAGAAGTTCGGTTTTTATTGCATATATCGACGTTTCAGCCGGAATAGAGCGATTTTACGTGTACATCTTCCATCGGTAATATAAACGGAAAATCAAGAACATTATAGTTATTTCTAATGAAAACACATTGTTTTTTATCATTTGTATTGGAAACAACATTGTCATTTGTCTTTTCTTGGAACTTAATAATACGAAACCTCGCTCTATGATTTGAAGGTAAAATCCTCAAATATGGTAAAATAGTGACTTTTTCACGTTAATCATGTAGTTTGATATTACGCAAATATATTCATTTTTACCAATATTTCGATACTATTTTATGTAGTAGCACGATATGTGATTTGGCCTTCTAATCTCAGAATTTCGTATAATATTGCATTTTAAGCAAGTTTTCTTGCATTTTGTTTCGTATGAAAAATCATCAAATTTAGCAATATTTTGACGTTTATCATCTCCTTTTCCTTCATGTGATTTAAACAAAATATCATCGAGTTAGGCAATATTTTTCCGTTTTCCACGTTTTTGTGAATTTTCCGTCCACTGGTATTAATTCATATATAAACGATAAAAATGATGCGAACACATAATTGATTAGATAATAACCTTAAATACTTCATTTTCAATCATCTATTTGTTTCTCGTTAAAATACTGAGTAAGATATTGAAAAGGGGAGAAGTTCGGTTTTTATTGCATATATCGACGTTTCAGCCGGATTAGAACGGTTTTACGTGTACATCTTCCCTCGTTAATATAAACGGAAAATCAAGAACATTATAGTTAATTCTAATGAAAACACATTGTTTTTTATCATTTGTATTGGAAACAACATTGTCATATGTCTTTTCTTTCAACTAAATAATAGGAAACCTCGCTCTATGATTTGTTGGTAAAATCCTCAAATATGGTAAAATAGTGACTTTTTCACGTTAATCATGTAGTTTGATATTACGCAAATATATTCATTTTTACCAATATTTCGATACTATTTCATGTAGTATCACGATATGTGATTTGGCCTTCAAATCTTAGAATTTCGCATAATATTGCATTTTAAGCAAGTTTTCTTGCATTTTGTTTCGTACGAAAAATCATCGAATTTAGCAATATTTTGACGTTTATCATCCCCTTTTCCTTTATTTGATTTAAACAAAATATCATCGAATTAGGCAATATTTTACCGTTTTTCCACGTTTTTGTGAATTTTCAGTCTATGGGTATTAATTCATTATATATACGAGAAAAATGATGAAAACACATAATTGATTAGATAATAACCTAAAATACTTCATTTTCAATCAACTATTTGTTTCTCGTTAAAATACTGAGTAAGATATTGAAAATGGGAGAAGTTCTGTTTTTATTGCATTTATCGACGTTTCAGCCGGAAAAGAGCAATTTTACGTGTACATCTTCCATCGGTAATATAAACGGAAAATCAGGAACATTTTAGTTAATTCTAATGAAAACACATTGATTTTTATCATTTGTATTGGAAACAACATTGTCATATGTCTTTTCTTGGATCTAAATAATACGAAACCTCGCTCTATGATTTGAAGTTAAAATCCTCAAATATGGTTATATAGTGACTTTTTTCACGTTTTTCATGTAGTTTGATATTACGTAAATATATTCATTTTTACCAATATTTCGATACTATTTCATGTAGTATCACGATATGTGATTTGGCCTTCAAATCTCAGAATTTCGCATAATATTGCATTTTAAGCAAGTTTTCTTGCATTTTGTTTCGTACGAAAAATCATCAAATTAAGCAATATTTTGACGTTTATCATCTCCTTTTCCTTCATGTGATTTAAACAAAATATCATCGAGTTAGGCAATATTTTTGCGTTTTCCACGTTTTTGTGAATTTTCCGTCCTTGGGTATTAATTCATATATATACGATAAAAATGATGCAAACACATAATTGATTAGATAATAACCTTAAATACTTCATTTTCAATCATCTATTTGTTTCTCGTTAAAATACTAAGTAAGATATTGAAAAGGGGAGAAGTTCGGTTTTTATTGCATATATCGACGTTTCAGCCTGATTAGAGCGGTTTTATGTGTACATCTTCCCTCGTTAATATAAACGGAAAATCAAGAACATTATAGTTAATTCTAATGAAAACACATTGTTTTTTATCATTTGTATTGGAAACAACATTGTCATATGTCTTTTCTTGGAACTAAATAATACGAAACCTCGCTCTATGATTTGTAGGTAAAATCCTCAAATATGGTAATATAGTGACTTTTTCACGTTAATCATGTAGTTTGATATTACGCAAATATATTCATTTTTACCAATATTTCGATACTATTTCATGTAGTATCACGATATGTGATTTGGCCTTCAAATCTCAGAATTTCGCATAATATTGCATTTTAAGCAAGTTTTCTTGCATTTTGTTTCGTACGAAAAATCATCAAATTAAGCAATATTTTGACGTTTATCATCTCCTTTTCCTTCATGTGATTTAAACAAAATATCATCGAGTTAGGCAATATTTTTGCGTTTTCCACGTTTTTGTGAATTTTCCGTCCTTGGGTATTAATTCATATATATACGATAAAAATGATGCAAACACATAATTGATTAGATAATAACCTTAAATACTTCATTTTCAATCATCTATTTGTTTCTCGTTAAAATACTAAGTAAGATATTGAAAAGGGGAGAAGTTCGGTTTTTATTGCATATATCGACGTTTCAGCCTGATTAGAGCGGTTTTATGTGTACATCTTCCCTCGTTAATATAAACGGAAAATCAAGAACATTATAGTTAATTCTAATGAAAACACATTGATTTTTATCATTTGTATTGGAAACAACATTGTCATATGTCTTTTCTTGGATCTAAATAATACGAAACCTCGCTCTATGATTTGAAGTTAAAATCCTCAAATATGGTTAAATAGTGACTTTTTTCACGTTTTTCGTGTAGTTTGATATTACGTATATATATTCATTTTTACCAATATTCCGATACTATTTCATGTAGTATCACGATATGTGATTTGGCCTTGAAAACACAGAATTTCGCATAATATTGCATTTTAAGCAAGTTTTCTTGCATTTTGTTTCGTACGAAAAATCATCGAATTTAGCAATATTTTGACGTTTATCATCCCCTTTTCCTTTAATGTGATTTAAATAAAATATCATTGAATTAGGCAATATTTTGCCGTTTTCCACGTTTTTGTGAATTTTCAGTCCATGGGTATTACTTCATATATATACGATACAAATGATACAAACACATAATTGATTAGATAATAACCTTAAATACTTCATTTTCAATCATCTATTTGTTTCTCGTTAAAATACTGAGTAAGATATTGAAAAGGGGAGAAGTTCGGTTTTTATTGCATATATCGACGTTTCAGCCGGAATAGAGCGATTTTACGTGTACATCTTCCATCGGTAATATAAACGGAAAATCAAGAACATTATAGTTATTTCTAATGAAAACACATTGTTTTTTATCATTTGTATTGGAAACAACATTGTCATTTGTCTTTTCTTGGAACTTAATAATACGAAACCTCGCTCTATGATTTGAAGGTAAAATCCTCAAATATGGTAAAATAGTGACTTTTTCACGTTAATCATGTAGTTTGATATTACGCAAATATATTCATTTTTACCAATATTTCGATACTATTTTATGTAGTAGCACGATATGTGATTTGGCCTTCTAATCTCAGAATTTCGTATAATATTGCATTTTAAGCAAGTTTTCTTGCATTTTGTTTCGTATGAAAAATCATCAAATTTAGCAATATTTTGACGTTTATCATCTCCTTTTCCTTCATGTGATTTAAACAAAATATCATCGAGTTAGGCAATATTTTTCCGTTTTCCACGTTTTTGTGAATTTTCCGTCCACTGGTATTAATTCATATATAAACGATAAAAATTATGCGAACACATAATTGATTAGATAATAACCTTAAATACTTCATTTTCAATCATCTATTTGTTTCTCGTTAAAATACTGAGTAAGATATTGAAAAGGGGAGAAGTTCGGTTTTTATTGCATATATCGACGTTTCAGCCGGATTAGAACGGTTTTACGTGTACATCTTCCCTCGTTAATATAAACGGAAAATCAAGAACATTATAGTTAATTCTAATGAAAACACATTGTTTTTTATCATTTGTATTGGAAACAACATTGTCATATGTCTTTTCTTTCAACTAAATAATAGGAAACCTCGCTCTATGATTTGTTGGTAAAATCCTCAAATATGGTAAAATAGTGACTTTTTCACGTTAATCATGTAGTTTGATATTACGCAAATATATTCATTTTTACCAATATTTCGATACTATTTCATGTAGTATCACGATATGTGATTTGGCCTTCAAATCTCAGAATTTCGCATAATATTGCATTTTAAGCAAGTTTTCTTGCATTTTGTTTCGTACGAAAAATCATCGAATTTAGCAATATTTTGACGTTTATCATCCCCTTTTCCTTTATTTGATTTAAACAAAATATCATCGAATTAGGCAATATTTTACCGTTTTTCCACGTTTTTGTGAATTTTCAGTCTATGGGTATTAATTCATTATATATACGAGAAAAATGATGAAAACACATAATTGATTAGATAATAACCTAAAATACTTCATTTTCAATCAACTATTTGTTTCTCGTTAAAATACTGAGTAAGATATTGAAAATGGGAGAAGTTCTGTTTTTATTGCATTTATCGACGTTTCAGCCGGAAAAGAGCAATTTTACGTGTACATCTTCCATCGGTAATATAAACGGAAAATCAGGAACATTTTAGTTAATTCTAATGAAAACACATTGATTTTTATCATTTGTATTGGAAACAACATTGTCATATGTCTTTTCTTGGATCTAAATAATACGAAACCTCGCTCTATGATTTGAAGTTAAAATCCTCAAATATGGTTATATAGTGACTTTTTTCACGTTTTTCATGTAGTTTGATATTACGTAAATATATTCATTTTTACCAATATTTCGATACTATTTCATGTAGTATCACGATATGTGATTTGGCCTTCAAATCTCAGAATTTCGCATAATATTGCATTTTAAGCAAGTTTTCTTGCATTTTGTTTCGTACGAAAAATCATCAAATTAAGCAATATTTTGACGTTTATCATCTCCTTTTCCTTCATGTGATTTAAACAAAATATCATCGAGTTAGGCAATATTTTTGCGTTTTCCACGTTTTTGTGAATTTTCCGTCCTTGGGTATTAATTCATATATATACGATAAAAATGATGCAAACACATAATTGATTAGATAATAACCTTAAATACTTCATTTTCAATCATCTATTTGTTTCTCGTTAAAATACTAAGTAAGATATTGAAAAGGGGAGAAGTTCGGTTTTTATTGCATATATCGACGTTTCAGCCTGATTAGAGCGGTTTTATGTGTACATCTTCCCTCGTTCATATAAACGGAAAATCAAGAACATTATAGTTAATTCTAATGAAAACACATTGTTTTTTATCATTTGTATTGGAAACAACATTGTCATATGTCTTTTCTTGGAACTAAATAATACGAAACCTCGCTCTATGATTTGTAGGTAAAATCCTCAAATATGGTAATATAGTGACTTTTTCACGTTAATCATGTAGTTTGATATTACGCAAATATATTCATTTTTACCAATATTTCGATACTATTTCATGTAGTATCACGATATGTGATTTGGCCTTCAAATCTCAGAATTTCGCATAATATTGCATTTTAAGCAAGTTTTCTTGCATTTTGTTTCGTACGAAAAATCATCGAATTTAGCAATATTTTGACGTTTATCATCCCCTTTTCCTTTATTTGATTTAAACAAAATATCATCGAATTAGGCAATATTTTACCGTTTTTCCACGTTTTTGTGAATTTTCAGTCTATGGGTATTAATTCATTATATATACGATAAAAATGATGCAAACACATAATTGATTAGATAATAACCTTAAATACTTCATTTTCAATCATCTATTTGTTTCTCGTTAAAATACTGAGTAAGATATTGAAAAGGGGAGAAGTTCGGTTTTTATTGCATATATCGACATTTCAGCCGGATTAGAGCGCTTTTACGTGTCCATCTTCCATCGGTAATATAAACGGAAAATCAGGAACATTTTAGTTAATTCTAATGAAAACACATTGTTTTTTATCATTTGTATTGGAAACAGCATTGTCATATGTCTTTTCTTGGATCTAAATAATACGAAACCTCGCTCTATGATTTGAAGGTAAAATCCTCAAATATGGTAAAATAGTGACTTTTTCACGTTAATCATGTAGTTTGATATTACGTAAATATATTCATTTTTACCAATATTTCGATACTATTTCATGTAGTATCACGATATGTGATTTGGCCTTCAAATCTTAGAATTTCGCATAATATTGCATTTTAAGCAAGTTTTCTTGCATTTTGATCGTACGAAAAATCATCGAATTTAGCAATATTTTGACGTTTATCATCTCCTTTTCCTTCATGTGATTTAAAAAAAATATCATCGAATTAGGCAATATTTTGCCGTTTTCCACGTTTTTGTGAATTTTCCGTCCATGGGTATTAATTCATATTATACGATGAAAATGATGCAAACACATAATTGATTAGATAATAACCTTTAATACTTCATTTTCAATCTATTTGAAAATATATTTTTCATATATTTCATATATTTTCATATATTTGTTTCTCGTTAAAATACTGATTAAAATATTGAAAAGGGGAGAAGTTCGGTTTTTATTGCATATATCGACGTTTCAGCCGGATTAGAGCGGTTTTACGTGTACATCTTCCCTCGTTAATATTGTTACGAACCCGGATCCAGCGTCCAAGCCTGGAGCAGTGACAAACACGCCATCTGTGGGTCAGCTCCCGAAACCCCCGCCAAACGAACGACGACACCTAGTGAGGACAGCGTGTACTGGCCTCGAGGACCAGTTTCCAGTCTGGTTCAGCGCTCAACACCGCCGCTCCTGACCTCTGGTGAGGTGGTGCTCCGACGACAGCGCCATCTATGGACTGGATACGTCAGGTGTTTGTGTCTGAGGCTGTAAGTGTGGTGTTTTAGTGTCCCTGTTATTGATGACGTGTCTGCTTACAGAGCCGACCTGGGACCACTGTGTTGAAGGTGGAGTCAGTCTACCCGAGGCAGCCAGTCTCCATACTGTGAAGTTTGCTGCAGCTGTTGTGACGTCGTCCCCCCGGAAGAACACTGTGGTGTGTTAAGCCTGCCAATGGAGTGGCAGTGAAAGGATTTACCCGGGACCGACGGTTGGAGACGATAATCCACTGGGGTATTGAGGACAGGAGGGTGATTGGTGAAATCACACGAGACTCCTGTCTAGGGCGTACCCCTTATATCGTTCGTGGAGTGGCCGTACCAGCCTTGGTGGCTCAGTACCTGCCAGCAGACCTGCTGGACGTGTGGTTGACGGCCTCCACGACGGTGCCCCCAGTGGACCTGTGTTGTGGCTGACCTGTGGCCAGGGTAGACTCGGCGTTCTCAGAGGACACGTCTTGAGGCCACGAAGAAAGCACCGCGGACTCTGCACCTAGTTTCGAGGATCCATAGTCTCCAGCAGAAGACTACAGTGTTGATCCCCTTTGTAAAGTGTTAATACCCCTCCCCCTTGTGTACGTTTTATTTCTATATATTTAAATGGTGATGGTGAAAATTATACTATATTAAGTTCTTAGCCTTCTTTCCCTACTCCCTTTAAGTTACTTGCGTCACGGATCGCATCCCTTGATAGCCTCTACTGGCTTGGGGCCGGATATATATCTTCCTCTAACTACATCAGAGTAAGAACCCCGTTGCGTCCCGAGAGGGCCGTAACATAATTGGCATCCCCAGCGGGATCCGTCCCCTTGTTAAGTATGTTTGACAGGGGTGGTGAAGTGGCGTAATCCCTGTATATAATTCCCCCTGTGTGACGATTGCGACGTTATACGTCCTGTGCGGTGCTCAGAGTGACTAAGCGCGATATTGTGCAGTGCGGTGCTCGCTGTGATTAAGCGATTAAGTGCAATATTGACTAGTGCGGTGCTCAGTGATTTAGTGCAATATTGTAGAGCGAAGTGTTCGCTTGGACTCAGTGCAATATTGGGTAGTGTGGTGTCCGAAGTGATTACGTGCAATATTGGCAAGTGCAGTGTTTGGTGCGATAAAGTGCAATATTGGCGTAGAACAGTGCTCGGTGTGTTAAGTGCTAACGTGTAAGCAGTGTGTTAAGTGCAAAGTGTTCCATCTGTGACAATGGCAGACAAAGCTACCATCGATGATCTGGACGAGGTTCAGGCTTTTCTGAACAGAGAAGATTGTCTTGCCAGATTAAAATATCTGAGTAAACCAGAGCTTGTACTAGTGAGCGCCTACCTGGAGATCAAGATCCGTGCCAGTGACTCCCGTGTGGAGATCTTGTCCAAGGTACACCGGCACCTGAAGGCAGAAGAGAAACAGGAAGGCGAGACTCCTAGTACAAAGGAAAGTGCAGACATAGCTTCCACGGAAAAGGAAGATAAGGGCAGCGACGTTGACAGTGATGCAGGCGAGCTTAATATCAGCTTCCTAACAGTCAAGATGCGTGCCCTAGAGATCAATCGTGAAATAGAATGGAAGAAATTAGAAATGGAACGAGAGAGACAAGATAAAGAATTAGAGATGAGACGTTTAGAATTAGAAGAAAGGAAAGCAGAGAGAGAGAGAGAAGAGAAACGAGAAAGAGAAAGAGAAGAACGAGAAAGAGAAGAGAGACGAGAGAGAGAAGAACGAGAACGAGAGAGAGAAGAACGAGAAAGAGAAGAGAGACGAGAGAGAGAAGAACGAGAGCGAGAAAGGGAGGAAAGAGAGAGACAACATGAACTAGAAGTATTGCGATTAGGCGGTGGTCGGAGGCAAACAACGGACACCAGTAGCTTCGATCCGGTACGCAACATCAAAATGGTCCCCAAATTCCATGAGAAGGAAGTGTCAAAATTCTTTGCAGCCTTCGAGAAAGTCGCTGCCTCTTTGGAGTGGCCAAGGGAGAATTGGGCCATCATGATACAGTCAGTCTTGACTGGGAAGGCCCAAATCGCCTACTCTACGTTATCCCTTGACGACTCCAGCGATTATGACAAGGTGAAGAAGGTTGTGCTCATGGCGTACCAATTGGTACCTGAGGCGTATAGGCAAAAGTTCAGAAACCTGAAGAAGACCTCAGAGCACACTTTCACAGAGTTCGCCACGATCAAGGAGCGACTTTTTCAAGAATGGTGTGCCTCTCGGAAGGTGGAGACCAGGGAAGACCTCGAACAGCTGATTCTGCTCGAAGACTTCAAGGATTGTTTGTCTGGAGACCTCAAGACATACTTAGAAGAGCAGCAGGTGGAGACCTTGAGTGCAGCAGCCACCATGGCTGAAGAGTATATCCTGACTCATAGGCCGTCTGCTAAGTACGTCCCGAGGAATTACCAGCGCCGGTTTGACAGACCTCAGGACGATGAAGAGACTCCCGTCCCACGAAGCGCTAAGAAGACGCCCCCAAGTAGCCCCCGAAGAACAAGTCCCAGTAGTCCGAAACACCGTAGTCCAAGGAGGAATATGGTGTGCTGGACTTGTGGGCAGAAAGGGCACATAGCTGCTAGGTGCCGAGGTAGAAGAGGTGGCAGCGCACGAAGGGAGGTGATGTTGATGAGCTGTGTTACACCACCAGCAGGAAACCAGTCTACGACGAAGCAGGAAGGACCAAGTTTGTTGGCCCCTCACACTTCAACCGGGTATGTAACGAGTGATCATACTGGTAGATCAGTTGTAGTGCTCAGAGATAGTGGAGCAGCCCAGTCCCTGATCGTGAAGAGCTCGTTACCCGAGGGAGTAAGTGTGGATGGGAGACCAGAGGTTATCCTGGTTGGGTTTCCGAGAACACAGTATATCGCCCCCTTTGTGCCGGTACATCTCGACTCGCCTTACTTCAGCGGCACATGTGCGTTGGCAGTAGTCGATACCCTCCCTGTGGCTGGGATTGACGTGGTACTAGCCAACGACTTGGTGACAGATTGGAGCATCAATCTTCCCAAGGTTGTGGACGAGTCTACCAGAACAGCAAGGTCGGAGGTAACAGGCAATGGTAATGTCCAGGTAAAGACAAACCCGGATGTAAACATATTTAATTTGTCCTCTCACCCGCAGATCGATGATATTCTAGCAGAGACTTCTAATTCATCTCTCGACAAGGAACATGAGGTTAAGAAGGCAGAGGTACCTGAGCTAGAAGAGGGGCCTCGTGTGCAGGCACCCACGGATACCAACGAGTCTGGAGCGAAGGCGGATGTGTGCTTGCGGTATGGCAAGTTACGGCGTGTATTGAACCAGCCAGAGATTCCCCAGACGTCAGAGGTATGTGCGGTGTGTTCAACAGGTCTAGTGCCCTCTTCGGTCCAAGCCAGGCTAGTGGATGTTGCCGGCTATGGACATGACTGGCTCGGGAAGCTTATCTCTCAATTGACCCCATGTTTCTTAGCAGTATTTTGTTTTGTTCTCCTATGTGCTCTCTGTGTTCTCAGTAAGGATCAGTGGACGACCCGAAGGATGATGGCTCCCGTGAACATCGAGAAGAGGTCCCTGGGATTAGAGATTTGCACTGCAAGTGTTGCAGTTGAAGGAGGGACCTGGAAGGTGATGGTTGATACAGGAGGTACGACAAATGATAATATGAGTGACTGTTTCCGACAGGTTGACACCCCCCGCGTGATTGCTGAGCCTCAATACAGCGTTATACGGAACGTTGGTCGACCTGACGGAGGCAGAGCGAATGCCATCTTCGGTGTGCAAGCAGCCCTGTTGGAACTAGGTGCGGGCCTAGTAGACGAGTCTGTAGTAAGTACTGCCTTGCCCACTGTCGCTATCACTCTGAATTATCAGACCTCTGTATTCCAGGTTCCTGTCTCCCTGAAGGACCATCGGACCGGCACCAGAAATGCCGTCTGTGGACAGCCATCATCGGTGCCACGACATAGGGAAGTGTCGAGTTACCCCAGATCGTGTCGAAACCAATCCGTACTCGAGAGAGGTGAGATGAAGCCCCTGCTTGACATCGCAGTGGAGACGTGGAAGACGTGGAAGGTTACGCCAGGCAGGACATCGCCTTCAATCTGCAAGTTCCCATTGAGCCGGAATTGCCCAGTAGGACAATTCTGTAGACGAGACAGTATCGCAATTCCAGATCATAAAGCATGCGTGTCCATTTGGAGTTGTGTCGTCGTACTAATTTGGTTTGTGTTTCTTTTTATAGAACCCCAAACCAAATTCTTTTTGGTGGGGAGGTGTTACGAACCCGGATCCAGCGTCCAAGCCTGGAGCAGTGACAAACACGCCATCTGTGGGTCAGCTCCCGAAACCCCCGCCAAACGAACGACGACACCTAGTGTGGACAGCGTGTACTGGCCTCGAGGACCAGTTTCCAGTCTGGTTCAGCGCTCAACACCGCCGCTCCTGACCTCTGGTGAGGTGGTGCTCCGACGACAGCGCCATCTATGGACTGGATACGTCAGGTGTTTGTGTCTGAGGCTGTAAGTGTGGTGTTTTAGTGTCCCTGTTATTGATGACGTGTCTGCTTACAGAGCCGACCTGGGACCACTGTGTTGAAGGTGGAGTCAGTCTACCCGAGGCAGCCAGTCTCCATACTGTGAAGTTTGCTGCAGCTGTTGTGACGTCGTCCCCCCGGAAGAACACTGTGGTGTGTTAAGCCTGCCAATGGAGTGGCAGTGAAAGGATTTACCCGGGACCGACGGTTGGAGACGATAATCAACTGGGGTATTGAGGACAGGAGGGTGATTGGTGATATCACACGAAACTCCTGTCTAGGGCGTACCCCTTATATCGTTCGTGGAGTGGCCGTACCAGCCTTGGTGGCTCAGTACCTGCCAGCAGACCTGCTGGACGTGTGGTTGACGGCCTCCACGACGGTGCCCCCAGTGGACCTGTGTTGTGGCTGACCTGTGGCCAGGGTAGACTCGGCGTTCTCAGAGGACACGTCTTGAGGCCACGAAGAAAGCACCGCGGACTCTGCACCTAGTTTCGAGGATCCATAGTCTCCAGCAGAAGACTACAGTGTTGATCCCCTTTGTAAAGTGTTAATACCCCTCCCCCTTGTGTACGTTTTATTTCTATATATTTAAATGGTGATGGTGAAAATTATACTATATTAAGTTCTTAGCCTTCTTTCCCTACTCCCTTTAAGTTACTTGCGTCACGGATCGCATCCCTTGATAGCCTCTACTGGCTTGGGGCCGGATATATATCTTCCTCTAACTACATCAGAGTAAGAACCCCGTTGCGTCCCGAGAGGGCCGTAACAAATATAAACGGAAAATCAAGAACATTATAGTTAATTCTAATGAAAACACATTGATTTTTATCATTTGTATTGGAAACAACATTGTCATATGTCTTTTCTTGGATCTAAATAATACGAAACCTTGCTCTATGATTTGGAGTTAAAATCCTCAAATATGGTTAAATAGTGACTTTTTTCACGTTTTTCATGCAGTATGATATTACGTAAATATATTCATTTTTACCAATATTTCGATACTATTTCATGTAGTATCACGATATGTGATTAGGCCTTCAAATCTCAGAATTTCGCATAATATTGCATTTTAAGCAAGTTTTCTTGCATTTTGTTTCGTACGAAAAATCATCAAATTTAGCAATATTTTGACGTTTATCATCTCCTTTTCCTTCATGTGATTTAAACAAAATATCATCGAGTTAGGCAATATTTTTCCGTTTTCTATGTTTTTGTGAATTTTCCGTCCATGGGTATTAATTCATATATATACGATAAAAATGATGCAAACACATAATTGATTAGATAATAACCTTAAATACTTCATTTTCAATCATCTATTTGTTTCTCGTTAAAATACTGAGTAAGATATTGAAAAGGGGAGAAGTTCGGTTTTTATTGCATATATCGACGTTTCAGCCGGAATAGAGCGATTTTACGTGTACATCTTCCATCGGTAATATAAACGGAAAATCAAGAACATTATAGTTAATTCTAATGCAAACACATTGTTTTTTATCATTTGTATTGGAAACAACATTGTCATTTGTCTTTTCTTGGAACTTAATAATACGAAACCTCGCTCTATGATTTGAAGGTAAAATCCTCAAATATGGTAAAATAGTGACTTTTTCACGTTAATCATGTAGTTTGATATTACGCAAATATATTCATTTTTACCAATATTTCGATACTATTTTATGTAGTAGCACGATATGTGATTTGGCCTTCTAATCTCAGAATTTCGCATAATATTGCATTTTAAGCAAGTTTTCTTGCATTTTGTTTCGTACGAAAAATCATCAAATTTAGCAATATTTTGACGTTTATCATCTCCTTTTCCTTCATGTGATTTAAACAAAATATCATCGAGTTAGGCAATATTTTTCCGTTTTCCACGTTTTTGTGAATTTTCCGTCCACTGGTATTAATTCATATCTAAACGATAAAAATGATGCGAACACATAATTGATTAGATAATTACCTTAAATACTTCATTTTCAATCATCTATTTGTTTCTCGTTAAAATACTGAGTAAGATATTTAAAAGGGGAGAAGTTCGGTTTTTATTGCATATATCGACGTTTCAGCCGGATTAGAACGGTTTTACGTGTACATCTTCCCTCGTTAATATAAACGGAAAATCAAGAACATTATAGTTAATTCTAATGAAAACACATTGATTTTTATCATTTGTATTGGAAACAACATTGTCATATGTCTTTTCTTGGAACTAAATAATACGAAACCTCGCTCTATGATTTGAAGGTAAAATAGTGACTTTTCCACGTTATTCATGTAGTTTGATATTACGCACATATAATCATTTTTACCAATATTTCGATACTATTTCATGTAGTATCACGATAGGTGATTTGGCCTTCAAATCTCAGAATTTCGCATAATATTGCATTTTAAGCAAGTTTTCTTGCATTTTGTTTCGTACGAAAAATCATCAAATTTACCAATATTTTGACGTTTATCATCCCCTTTTCCTTAATGTGATTTAAATAAAATATCATCGAATTAGGCAATATTTTGCCGTTTTCCACGTTTTTGTGAATTTTCAGTCCATGGGTATTAATTCCTATATATACGATAAAAATGATGCAAATACATAATTTATTAGAAAATAACCTTAAATACTTCATTTTCAATCAACTATTTGTTTCTCGTTAAAATACTGAGTAAGATATTGAAAAGGGGAGAAGTTCGGTTTTTATTGCATATATCGACGTTTCAGCCAGATTAGAGCTGTTTTACGTGTACATCTTCCATCGGTAATATAAACGGAAAATTAGGAACATTTTAGTTAATTCTAATGAAAACACATTGATTTTTATCATTTGTATTGGAAACAACATTGTCATATGTCTTTTCTTGGATCTAAATAATACGAAACCTCGCTCTATGATTTGAAGTTAAAATCCTCAAATATGGTTAAATAGTGACTTTTTTCACGTTTTTCGTGTAGTTTGATATTACGTATATATATTCATTTTTACCAATATTCCGATACTATTTCATGTAGTATCACGATATGTGATTTGGCCTTGAAAACACAGAATTTCGCATAATATTGCATTTTAAGCAAGTTTTCTTGCATTTTGTTTCGTACGAAAAATCATCGAATTTAGCAATATTTTGACGTTTATCATCCCCTTTTCCTTTAATGTGATTTAAATAAAATATCATTGAATTAGGCAATATTTTGCCGTTTTCCACGTTTTTGTGAATTTTCAGTCCATGGGTATTACTTCATATATATACGATACAAATGATGCAAACACATAATTGATTAGATAATAACCTTAAATACTTCATTTTCAATCATCTATTTGTTTCTCGTTAAAATACTGAGTAAGATATTGAAAAGGGGAGAAGTTCGGTTTTTATTGCATATATCGACGTTTCAGCCGGAATAGAGCGATTTTACGTGTACATCTTCCATCGGTAATATAAACGGAAAATCAAGAACATTATAGTTAATTCTAATGAAAACACATTGTTTTTTATCATTTGTATTGGAAACAACATTGTCATTTGTCTTTTCTTGGAACTTAATAATACGAAACCTCGCTCTATGATTTGAAGGTAAAATCCTCAAATATGGTAAAATAGTGACTTTTTCACGTTAATCATGTAGTTTGATATTACGCAAATATATTCATTTTTACCAATATTTCGATACTATTTTATGTAGTAGCACGATATGTGATTTGGCCTTCTAATCTCAGAATTTCGCATAATATTGCATTTTAAGCAAGTTTTCTTGCATTTTGTTTCGTACGAAAAATCATCAAATTTAGCAATATTTTGACGTTTATCATCTCCTTTTCCTTCATGTGATTTAAACAAAATATCATCGAGTTAGGCAATATTTTTCCGTTTTCCACGTTTTTGTGAATTTTCCGTCCACTGGTATTAATTCATATATAAACGATAAAAATGATGCGAACACATAATTGATTAGATAATTACCTTAAATACTTCATTTTCAATCATCTATTTGTTTCTCGTTAAAATACTGAGTAAGATATTTAAAAGGGGAGAAGTTCGGTTTTTATTGCATATATCGACGTTTCAGCCGGATTAGAACGGTTTTACGTGTACATCTTCCCTCGTTAATATAAACGGAAAATCAAGAACATTATAGTTAATTCTAATGAAAACACATTGTTTTTTATCATTTGTATTGGAAACAACATTGTCATATGTCTTTTCTTTCAACTAAATAATAGGAAACCTCGCTCTATGATTTGTTGGTAAAATCCTCAAATATGGTAAAATAGTGACTTTTTCACGTTAATCATGTAGTTTGATATTACGCAAATATATTCATTTTTACCAATATTTCGATACTATTTCATGTAGTATCACGATATGTGATTTGGCCTTCAAATCTCAGAATTTCGCATAATATTGCATTTTAAGCAAGTTTTCTTGCATTTTGTTTCGTACGAAAAATCATCGAATTTAGCAATATTTTGACGTTTATCATCCCCTTTTCCTTTATTTGATTTAAACAAAATATCATCGAATTAGGCAATATTTTACCGTTTTTCCACGTTTTTGTGAAATTTCAGTCTATGGGTATTAATTCATTATATATACGAGAAAAATGATGCAAACACATAATTGATTAGATAATAACCTAAAATACTTCATTTTCAATCAACTATTTGTTTCTCGTTAAAATACTGAGTAAGATATTGAAAATGGGAGAAGTTCTGTTTTTATTGCATTTATCGACGTTTCAGCCGGAAAAGAGCAATTTTACGTGTACATCTTCCATCGGTAATATAAACGGAAAATCAGGAACATTTTAGTTAATTCTAATGAAAACACATTGATTTTTATCATTTGTATTGGAAACAACATTGTCATATGTCTTTTCTTGGATCTAAATAATACGAAACCTCGCTCTATGATTTGAAGTTAAAATCCTCAAATATGGTTATATAGTGACTTTTTTCACGTTTTTCATGTAGTTTGATATTACGTAAATATATTCATTTTTACCAATATTTCGATACTATTTCATGTAGTATCACGATATGTGATTTGGCCTTCAAATCTCAGAATTTCGCATAATATTGCATTTTAAGCAAGTTTTCTTGCATTTTGTTTCGTACGAAAAATCATCAAATTTAGCAATATTTTGACGTTTATCATCTCCTTTTCCTTCATGTGATTTAAACAAAATATCATCGAGTTAGGCAATATTTTTGCGTTTTCCACGTTTTTGTGAATTTTCCGTCCTTGGGTATTAATTCATATATATACGATAAAAATGATGCAAACACATAATTGATTAGATAATAACCTTAAATACTTCATTTTCAATCATCTATTTGTTTCTCGTTAAAATACTAAGTAAGATATTGAAAAGGGGAGAAGTTCGGTTTTTATTGCATATATCGACGTTTCAGCCTGATTAGAGCGGTTTTATGTGTACATCTTCCCTCGTTAATATAAACGGAAAATCAAGAACATTATAGTTAATTCTAATGAAAACACATTGTTTTTTATCATTTGTATTGGAAACAACACTGTCATATGTCTTTTCTTGGAACTAAATAATACAAAACCTCGCTCTATGATTTGTAGGTAAAATCCTCAAATATGGTAATATAGTGACTTTTTCACGTTAATCATGTAGTTTGATATTACGCAAATATATTCATTTTTACCAATATTTCGATACTATTTCATGTAGTATCACGATATGTGATTTGGCCTTCAAATCTCAGAATTTCGCATAATATTGCATTTTAAGCAAGTTTTCTTGCATTTTGTTTCGTACGAAAAATCATCGAATTTAGCAATATTTTGACGTTTATCATCCCCTTTTCCTTTATTTGATTTAAACAAAATATCATCGAATTAGGCAATATTTTACCGTTTTTCCACGTTTTTGTGAATTTTCAGTCTATGGGTATTAATTCATTATATATACGATAAAAATGATGCAAACACATAATTGATTAGATAATAACCTTAAATACTTCATTTTCAATCATCTATTTGTTTCTCGTTAAAATACTGAGTAAGATATTGAAAAGGGGAGAAGTTCGGTTTTTATTGCATATATCGACGTTTCAGCCGGATTAGAGCGCTTTTACGTGTCCATCTTCCATCGGTAATATAAACGGAAAATCAGGAACATTTTAGTTAATTCTAATGAAAACACATTGTTTTTTATCATTTGTATTGGAAACAGCATTGTCATATGTCTTTTCTTGGATCTAAATAATACGAAACCTCGCTCTATGATTTGAAGGTAAAATCCTCAAATATGGTAAAATAGTGACTTTTTCACGTTAATCATGTAGTTTGATATTACGTAAATATATTCATTTTTACCAATATTTCGATACTATTTCATGTAGTATCACGATATGTGATTTGGCCTTCAAATCTCAGAATTTCGCATAATATTGCATTTTAAGCAAGTTTTCTTGCATTTTGATCGTACGAAAAATCATCGAATTTAGCAATATTTTGAAGTTTATCATCTCCTTTTCCTTCATGTGATATAAAAAAATATCATCGAATTAGGCAATATTTTGCCGTTTTCCACGTTTTTGTGAATTTTCAGTCCATGGGTATTAATTCATATTATACGATGAAAATGATGCAAACACATAATTGATTAGATAATAACCTTAAATACTTCATTTTCAATCTATTTGAAAATATATTTTTCATATATTTCATATATTTTCATATATTTGTTTCTCGTTAAAATACTGATTAAAATATTGAAAAGGGGAGAAGTTCGGTTTTTATTGCATATATCGACGTTTCAGCCGGATTAGAGCGGTTTTACGTGTACATCTTCCCTCGCTAATATAAACGGAAAATCAAGAACCTTATAGTTAATTCTAATGAAAACACATTGTTTTTTATCATTTGTATTGGAAACAACATAATCATATGTCTTTTCTTGGATCTAAATAATACGAAACCTCGCTTTACGATTTGAAGTTAAAATCCTCAAATATGGTTAAATAGTGACTTTTTTCACGTTTTTCGTGTAGTTTGATATTACGTAAATATATTCATTTTTACCAATATTTCGATACTATTTCATGTAGTATCACGATATGTGATTTGGCCTTCAAATCTCAGAATTTCGCATAATATTGCATTTTAAGCAAGTTTTCTTGCATTTTGTTTCGTACGAAAAATCATCGAATTTAGCAATATTTTGACGTTTATCATCCCCTTTTCCTTTATTTGATTTAAACAAAATATCATCGAATTAGGCAATATTTTACCGTTTTTCCACGTTTTTGTGAATTTTCAGTCTATGGGTATTAATTCATTATATATACGATAAAAATGATGCAAACACATAATTGATTAGATAATAACCTTAAATACTTCATTTTCAATCATCTATTTGTTTCTCGTTAAAATACTGAGTAAGATATTGAAAAGGGGAGAAGTTCGGTTTTTATTGCATATATCGACGTTTCAGCCGGATTAGAGCGCTTTTACGTGTCCATCTTCCATCGGTAATATAAACGGAAAATCAGGAACATTTTAGTTAATTCTAATGAAAACACATTGTTTTTTATCATTTGTATTGGAAACAGCATTGTCATATGTCTTTTCTTGGATCTAAATAATACGAAACCTCGCTCTATGATTTGAAGGTAAAATCCTCAAATATGGTAAAATAGTGACTTTTTCACGTTAATCATGTAGTTTGATATTATGCAAATATATTCATTTTTACCAATATTTCGATACTATTTCATGTAGTATCACGATATGTGATTTGGCTTACAAATATCAGAATGTCGCATAATATTGCATTTTAAGCAAGTTTTCTTGCATTTTGTTTCGTACGAAAAATCATCGAATTTACCAATATTTTGACGTTTATCATCCCCTTTTCCTTCATGTGATTTAAATAAAATATCATCGAATTAGGCAATATTTTGCCGTTTTCCACGTTTTTGTGAATTTTCAGTCCATGGGTATTAATTCCTATATATACGATAAAAATGATGCAAACACATAATTTATTAGAAAATAACCTTAAATACTTCATTTTCAATCAACTATTTGTTTCTCGTTAAAATACTGAGTAAGATATTGAAAAGGGGAGAAGTTCGGTTTTTATTGCATATATCGACGTTTCAGCCAGATTAGAGCGGTTTTACGTGTACATCTTCCATCGGTAATATAAACGGAAAATTAGGAACATTTTAGTTAACCTAATGAAAACACATTGATTTTTATCATTTGTATTGGAAACAACATTGTCATATGTCTTTTCTTGGATCTAAATAATACGAAACCTCGCTCTATGATTTGAAGTTAAAATCCTCAAAAATGCTTAAATAGTGACTTTTTTCACGTTTTTCGTGTAGTTTGATATTACGTATATATATTCATTTTTACCAATATTCCGATACTATTTCATGTAGTATCACGATATGTGATTTGGCCTTGAAAACACAGAATTTCGCATAATATTGCATTTTAAGCAAGTTTTCTTGCATTTTGTTTCGTACGAAAAATCATCGAATTTAGCAATATTTTGACGTTTATCATCCCCTTTTCCTTTAATGTGATTTAAATAAAATATCATTGAATTAGGCAATATTTTGCAGTTTTCCACGTTTTTGTGAATTTTCAGTCCATGGGTATTACTTCATATATATACGATACAAATGATGCAAACACATAATTGATTAGATAATAACCTTAAATACTTCATTTTCAATCTTCTATTTGTTTCTCGTTAAAATACTGAGTAAGATATTGAAAAGGGGAGAAGTTCGGTTTTTATTGCATATATCGACGTTTCAGCCGGATTAGAACGGTTTTACGTGTACATCTTCCCTCGTTAATATAAACGGAAAATCAAGAACATTATAGTTAATTCTAATGAAAACACATTGTTTTTTATCATTTGTATTGGAAACAACATTGTCATATGTCTTTTCTTTCAACTAAATAATTGGAAACCTAGCTCTATGATTTGTAGGTAAAATCCTCAAATATGGTAAAATAGTGACTTTTTCACGTTAATCATGTAGTTTGATATTATGCAAATATATTCATTTTTACCAATATTTCGATACTATTTCATGTAGTATCACGATATGTGATTTGGCCTACAAATATCAGAATGTCGCATAATATTGCATTTTAAGCAAGTTTTCTTGCATTTTGTTTCGTTCGAAAAATCATCGAATTTAGCAATATTTTGACTTTATCATCCCTTTTTCCTTTATTTGATTTAAACAAAATATCATCGAATAAGGCAATATTTTGCCGTTTTTCCACGTTTTTGTGAATTTTCATTCTATGGGTATTAATTCATTATATATACAATACAAATGATACAAACACATAATTGATTAGATAATAACCTTAAATACTTCATTTTCAATCAACAATTTGTTTCTCGTTAAAATACTGATTAAGAAATTGAAAAGGGGAGAAGTTCTGTTTTTATTGCATATATCGACGTTTCAGCCGGAATAGAGCGGTTTTACGTGTACATCTTCCATCGGTAATATAAACGGAAAATCAGGAACATTTTAGTTAATTCTAATGAAAACACATTGATTTTTATCATTTGTATTGGAAACAACATTGTCATATGTCTTTTCTTGGATCTAAATAATACGAAACCTCGCTCTATGATTTGAAGTTAAAATCCACGAATATGGTTAAATAGTGACTTTTTTCACGTTTTTCATGTAGTTTGATATTACGTAAATATATTCATTTTTACCAATATTTCGATACTATTTCATGTAGTATCTCGATATGTGATTTGGCCTTCAAATCTCAGAATTTCGCATAATATTGCATTTTAAGCAAGTTTTCTTGCATTTTGATCGTACGAAAAATCATCGAATTTAGCAATATTTTGACGTTTATCATCTCCTTTTCCTTCATGTGATTTAAAAAAAATATCATCGAATTCGGCAATATTTTGCCGTTTTCCACGTTTTTGTGAATTTTCCGTCCATGGGTATTAATTCATATTATACGATGAAAATGATGCAAACACATAATTGATTAGATAATAACCTTAAATACTTCATTTTCAATCTATTTGAAAATATATTTTTCATATATTTCATATATTTTCATATATTTGTTTCTCGTTAAAATACTGATTAAAATATTGAAAAGGGGAGAAGTTCGGTTTTTATTGCATATATCGACGTTTGAGCCGGATTAGAGCGGTTTTACGTGTACATCTTCCCTCGTTAATATAAACGGAAAATCAAGAACATTATAGTTAATTCTAATGAAAACACATTGTTTTTTATCATTTGTATTGGAAACAACATAATCATATGTCTTTTCTTGGATCTAAATAACACGAAACCTCGCTTTATGATTTGAAGTTAAAATCCTCAAATATGGTTAAATAGTGACTTTTTCACGTTTTTCGTGTAGTTTGATATTACGTAAATATATTCATTTTTACCAATATTCCGATACTATTTCATGTAGTATCACGATATGTGATTTGGCCTTGAAAACACAGAATTTCGCATAATATTGCATTTTAAGCAAATTTTCTTGCATTTTGTTTTGTACGAAAAATCATCGAATTTAGCAATATTTTGACGTTTATCATCCCCTTTTCCTTCATGTGATTTAAATAAAATATCATTGAATTAGGCAATATTTTGCCGTTTTCCACGTTTTTGTGAATTTTCAGTCCATGGGTATTACTTCATATATATACGATAAAAATGATGCAAACACATAATTGATTAGATAATAACCTTAAATACTTCATTTTCAATCATCTATTTGTTTCTCGTTAAAATACTGAGTAAGATATTGAAAAGGGGAGAAGTTCGGTTTTTATTGCATATATCGACGTTTCAGCCGGATTAGAACGGTTTTACGTGTACATCTTCCCTCGTTAATATAAACGGAAAATCAAGAACATTATAGTTAATTCTAATGAAAACACATTGTTTTTTATCATTTGTATTGGAAACAACATTGTCATATGTCTTTTCTTTCAACTAAATAATACGAAACCTCGCTCTATGATTTGTAGGTAAAATCCTCAAATATGGTAAAATAGTGACTTTTTCACGTTAATCATGTAGTTTGATATTACGCAAATATATTCATTTTTACCAATATTTCGATACTATTTCATGTAGTATCACGATATGTGATTTGGCCTTCAAATCTCAGAATTTCGCATAATATTGCATTTTAAGCAAGTTTTCTTGCATTTTGTTTCGTACGAAAAATCATCGAATTTAGCAATATTTTGTCGTTTATCATCCCCTTTTCCTTTATTTGATTTAAACAAAATATCATCGAATTAGGCAATATTTTACCGTTTTTCCACGTTTTTGTGAATTTTCAGTCTATGGGTATTAATTCATTATATATACGATAAAAATGATGCAAACACATAATTGATTAGATAATAACCTAAAATACTTCATTTTCAATCAACTATTTGTTTCTCGTTAAAATACTGAGTAAGATATTGAAAATGGGAGAAGTTCTGTTTTTATTGCATATATCGACGTTTCAGCCGGAAAAGAGCGATTTTACGTTTACATCTTCCATCGGTAATATAAACGGAAAATCAGGAAAATTTTAGTTAATTCTAATGAAAACACATTGATTTTCATCATTTGTATTGGAAACAACATTGTCATATGTCTTTTCTTGGAACTAAATAATACGAAACCTCGCTCTATGATTTGAAGGTAAAATCCTCAAATATGGTAAAATAGTGACTTTTCCACGTTAATCATGTAGTTTGATATTACGCACATATATTCATTTTTACCAATATTTCGATACTATTTCATGTAGTATCACGATATGTGATTTGGCCTTCAAATCTCAGAATTTCGCATAATATTGCATTTTAAGCAAGTTTTCTTGCATTTTGTTTTGTACGAAAAATCATCGAATTTACCAATATTTTGACGTTTATCATCCCCTTTTCCTTCATGTGATTAAAATAAAATATCATCGAATTAGGCAATATTTTGCCGTTTTCCACGTTTTTGTGAATTTTCAGTCCATGGGTATTAATTCATGTATATACGATTAAAATGATGCAAACACATAATTGATTAGATAATAACCTTAAATACTTCATTTTCAATCATCTATTTTTTTCTCGTTAAAATACTGAGTAAGATATTGAAAAGGGGAGAAGTTCGGTTTTTATTGCATATATCGACGTTTCAGCCGGATTAGAGCGGTTTTACGTGTACATCTTCCATCGGTAATATAAACGGAAAATCCGGAACATTTTAGTTAATTCTAATGAAAACACATTGATTTTTATCATTTGTATTGGAAACAACATTGTCATATGTCTTTTCTTGGATCTAAATAATACGAAACCTCGCTCTATGATTTGAAGATAAAATCCTCAAATATGGTTAAATAGTGACTTTTTTCACGTTTTTCATGTAGTTTGATTTACGTAAATATATTTATTTATACCAATATTTCGATACTATTTCATGTAGTATCACGATATGTGATTTGGCCTTCAAATCTCAGAATTTCGCATAATATTGCATTTTAAGCAAGTTTTCTTGCATTTTGTTTCGTACGAAAAATCATCGAATTTAGCAATATTTTGACGTTTATCATCCCCTTTTCCATCATGTGATTTAAACAAAATATCATCGAATTAGGCAATATTTTGCCGTTTTCCACGTTTTTGTGAATTTTCAGTCCAGGGGTATTACTTCATATATATATACGATAAAAATGATGCAAACACATAATTGATTAGATAATAACCTTAAATACTTCATTTTCAATCTATTTGAAAATATATTTTTCATATATTTCATATATTTTCATATATATGTTTCTAGTTAAAATACTGATTAAGATATTGAAAAGGGGAAAAGTTCGGTTTTTATTGCATATATCGACGTTTCAGCCGGATTAGAGCGGTTTTACGTGTACATCTTCCCTTGTTAATATAAACGGAAAATCTAGAACATTATAGTTAATTCTAATGAAAACACATTGTTTTTTATCATTTGCATTGGACACAACATTGTCATATGTCTTTTCTTGGAACTAAATAATACGAAACCTCGCTCTATGATTTGAAGAAAAAATCCTCAATTATGGTAAAATAGTGACTTTTCCACGTTAATCATGTAGTTTGATATTACGCACATATATTCATTTTTACCAATATTTCGATACTATTTCATGTAGTATCACGATATGTGATTTGGCCTTCATATCTCAGAATTTCGCATAATATTGCATTTTAAGCAGGTTTTCTTGCATTTTGTTTCGTTCGAAAAATCATCAAATTTAGCAATATTTTGACGTTTATCATCCTCTTTTCCTTCATGTGATTTAAACAAAACATCATCGAGTTAGGCAATATTTTTCCGTTTTCCAAGTTTTTGTGAATTTTCCGTCCATGGGTATTAATTCATATATATACGATAAAAATGATGCAAAAACATAATTGATTAGATAATAACCTTAAATACTTTATTTCAATCATCTATTTGTTTCTCGTTAAAATACTGAGTAAGATATTGAAAAGGGGAGAAGTTCGGTTTTTATTGCATATATCGACGTTTCAGCCGGATTAGAGCGGTTTTACGTGTACATCTTCCCTCGTTAATATAAACGGAAAATCAAGAACATTATAGTTAATTCTAATGAAAACACATTGATTTTTATCATTTGTATTAGAAACAACATTGTCATATGTCTTTTCTTTGATCTAAATAATACGAAACCTCGCTCTATGATTTGAAGTTAAAATCCTCAAATATGGTTAAATAGTGACTTTTTCACGTTTTTCATGTAGTTTGATATTACGTAAATATATTCATTTTTACCAATATTTCGATACTATTTCATGTAGTATCACGATATGTGATTTGGCCTTCAAATCTCAGAATTTCGCATAATATTGCATTTAAGCAAGTTTTCTTGCATTTTGTTTCGTACGAAAAATCATCGAATTTAGCAATATTTTGACGTTTATCATCCCCTTTTCCTTCATGTGATTTAAACAAAATATCATCGAATTAGGCAATATTTTGCCGTTTTCCACGTTTTTGTGAATTTTCAGTCCATGGGTATTACTTTATATATATACGATAAAAATGATGCAAACACATAATTGATTAGATAATAACCTTAAATACTTCATTTTCAATCTATTTGAAAATATATTTTTCATATATTTCATATATTTTCATATATATGTTTCTAGTTAAAATACTGATTAAGATATTGAAAAGGGGAAAAGTTCGGTTTTTATTGCATATATCGACGTTTCAGCCGGATTAGAGCGGTTTTACGTGTACATCTTCCCTTGTTAATATAAACGGAAAATCAAGAACATTATAGTTAATTCTAATGAAAACACATTGTTTTTTATCATTTGCATTGGACACAACATTGTCATATGTCTTTTCTTGGAACTAAATAATACGAAACCTCGCTCTATGATTTGAAGAAAAAATCCTCAATTATGGTAAAATAGTGACTTTTCCACGTTAATCATGTAGTTTGATATTACGCACATATATTCATTTTTACCAATATTTCGATACTATTTCATGTAGTATCACGATATGTGATTTGGCCTTCAAATCTCAGAATTTCGCATAATATTGCATTTTAAGCAGGTTTTCTTGCATTTTGTTTCGTTCGAAAAATCATCAAATTTAGCAATATTTTGACGTTTATCATCCTCTTTTCCTTCATGTGATTTAAACAAAATATCATCGAGTTAGGCAATATTTTTCCGTTTTCCACGTTTTTGTGAATTTTCCGTCCATGGGTATTAATTCATATATATACGATAAAAATGATGCAAACACATAATTGATTAGATAATAACCTTAAATACTTTATTTCAATCATCTATTTGTTTATCGTTAAAAAACTGAGTAAGATATTGAAAAGGGGAGAAGTTCGGTTTTTATTGCATATATCGACGTTTCAGCCGGTTTAGAGCGGTTTTACGTGTACATCTTCCCTCGTTAATATAAACGGAAAATCAAGAACATTATAGTTAATTCTAATGAAAACACATTGATTTTTATCATTTGTATTGGAAACAACATTGTCATATGTCTTTTCTTGGATCTAAATAATACGAAACCTCGCTCTATGATTTGAAGTTAAAATCCACGAATATGGTTAAATAGTGACTTTTTTCACGTTTTTCATGTAGTTTGATATTACGTAAATATATTCATTTTTACCAATATTTCGATACTATTTCATGTAGTATCACGATATGTGATTTGGCCTTCAAATCTCAGAATTTCGCATAATATTGCATTTTAGGCAAGTTTTCTTGCATTTTGATCGTACGAAAAATCATCGAATTTAGCAATATTTTGACGTTTATCATCTCCTTTTCCTTCATGTGATTTAAAAAAAATATCATCGAATTCGGCAATATTTTGCCGTTTTCCACGTTTTTGTGAATTTTCCGTCCATGGGTATTAATTCATATTATACGATGAAAATGATGCAAACACATAATTGATTAGATAATAACCTTAAATACTTCATTTTCAATCTATTTGAAAATATATTTTTCATATATTTCATATATTTTCATATATTTGTTTCTCGTTAAAATACTGATTAAAATATTGAAAAGGGGAGAAGTTCGGTTTTTATTGCATATATCGACGTTTGAGCCGGATTAGAGCGGTTTTACGTGTACATCTTCCCTCGTTAATATAAACGGAAAATCAAGAACATTATAGTTAATTCTAATGAAAACACATTGTTTTTTATCATTTGTATTGGAAACAACATAATCATATGTCTTTTCTTGGATCTAAATAACACGAAACCTCGCTTTATGATTTGAAGTTAAAATCCTCAAATATGGTTAAATAGTGACTTTTTCACGTTTTTCGTGTAGTTTGAGATTACGTAAATATATTCATTTTTACCAATATTCCGATACTATTTCATGTAGTATCACGATATGTGATTTGGCCTTGAAAACACAGAATTTCGCATAATATTGCATTTTAAGCAAATTTTCTTGCATTTTGTTTTGTACGAAAAATCATCGAATTTAGCAATATTTTGACGTTTATCATCCCCTTTTCCTTCATGTGATTTAAATAAAATATCATTGAATTTGGCAATATTTTGCCGTTTTCCACGTTTTTGTGAATTTTCAGTCCATGGGTATTACTTCATATATATACGATAAAAATGATGCAAACACATAATTGATTAGATAATAACCTTAAATACTTCATTTTCAATCATCTATTTGTTTCTCGTTAAAATACTGAGTAAGATATTGAAAAGGGGAGAAGTTCGGTTTTTATTGCATATATCGACGTTTCAGCCGGATTAGAACGGTTTTACGTGTACATCTTCCCTCGTTAATATAAACGGAAAATCAAGAACATTATAGTTAATTCTAATGAAAACACATTGTTTTTTATCATTTGTATTGGAAACAACATTGTCATATGTCTTTTCTTTCAACTAAATAATACGAAACCTCGCTCTATGATTTGTAGGTAAAATCCTCAAATATGGTAAAATAGTGACTTTTTCACGTTAATCATGTAGTTTGATATTACGCAAATATATTCATTTTTACCAATATTTCGATACTATTTCATGTAGTATCACGATATGTGATTTGGCCTTCAAATCTCAGAATTTCGCATAATATTGCATTTTAAGCAAGTTTTCTTGCATTTTGTTTCGTACGAAAAATCATCGAATTTAGCAATATTTTGACGTTTATCATCCCCTTTTCCTTTATTTGATTTAAACAAAATATCATCGAATTAGGCAATATTTTACCGTTTTTCCACGTTTTTGTGAATTTTCAGTCTATGGGTATTAATTCATTATATATACGATAAAAATGATGCAAACACATAATTGATTAGATAATAACCTAAAATACTTCATTTTCAATCAACTATTTGTTTCTCGTTAAAATACTGAGTAAGATATTGAAAATGGGAGAAGTTCTGTTTTTATTGCATATATCGACGTTTCAGCCGGAAAAGAGCGATTTTACGTGTACATCTTCCATCGGTAATATAAACGGAAAATCAGGAAAATTTTAGTTAATTCTAATGAAAACACATTGATTTTCATCATTTGTATTGGAAACAACATTGTCATATGTCTTTTCTTGGAACTAAATAATACGAAACCTCGCTCTATGATTTGAAGGTAAAATCCTCAAATATGGTAAAATAGTGACTTTTCCACGTTAATCATGTAGTTTGATATTACGCACATATATTCATTTTTACCAATATTTCGATACTATTTCATGTAGTATCACGATATGTGATTTGGCCTTCAAATCTCAGAATTTCGCATAATATTGCATTTTAAGCAAGTTTTCTTGCATTTTGTTTCGTACGAAAAATCATCGAATTTACCAATATTTTGACGTTTATCATCCCCTTTTCCTTCATGTGATTAAAATAAAATATCATCGAATTAGGCAATATTTTGCCGTTTTCCACGTTTTTGTGAATTTTCAGTCCATGGGTATTAATTCATGTATATACGATTAAAATGATGCAAACACATAATTGATTAGATAATAACCTTAAATACTTCATTTTCAATCATCTATTTTTTTCTCGTTAAAATACTGAGTAAGATATTGAAAAGGGGAGAAGTTCGGTTTTTATTGCATATATCGACGTTTCAGCCGGATTAGAGCGGTTTTACGTGTACATCTTCCATCGGTAATATAAACGGAAAATCCGGAACATTTTAGTTAATTCTAATGAAAACACATTGATTTTTATCATTTGTATTGGAAACAACATTGTCATATGTCTTTTCTTGGATCTAAATAATACGAAACCTCGCTCTATGATTTGAAGATAAAATCCTCAAATATGGTTAAATAGTGACTTTTTTCACGTTTTTCATGTAGTTTGATTTACGTAAATATATTTATTTATACCAATATTTCGATACTATTTCATGTAGTATCACGATATGTGATTTGGCCTTCAAATCTCAGAATTTCGCATAATATTGCATTTTAAGCAAGTTTTCTTGCATTTTGTTTCGTACGAAAAATCATCGAATTTAGCAATATTTTGACGTTTATCATCCCCTTTTCCATCATGTGATTTAAACAAAATATCATCGAATTAGGCAATATTTTGCCGTTTTCCACGTTTTTGTGAATTTTCAGTCCAGGGGTATTACTTCATATATATATACGATAAAAATGATGCAAACACATAATTGATTAGATAATAACCTTAAATACTTCATTTTCAATCTATTTGAAAATATATTTTTCATATATTTCATATATTTTCATATATATGTTTCTAGTTAAAATACTGATTAAGATATTGAAAAGGGGAAAAGTTCGGTTTTTATTGCATATATCGACGTTTCAGCCGGATTAGAGCGGTTTTACGTGTACATCTTCCCTTGTTAATATAAACGGAAAATCAAGAACATTATAGTTAATTCTAATGAAAACACATTGTTTTTATCATTTGCATTGGACACAACATTGTCATATGTCTTTTCTTGGAACTAAATAATACGAAACCTCGCTCTATGATTTGAAGAAAAAATCCTCAATTATGGTAAAATAGTGACTTTTCCACGTTAATCATGTAGTTTGATATTACGCACATATATTCATTTTTACCAATATTTCGATACTATTTCATGTAGTATCACGATATGTGATTTGGCCTTCAAATCTCAGAATTTCGCATAATATTGCATTTTAAGCAGGTTTTCTTGCATTTTGTTTCGTTCGAAAAATCATCAAATTTAGCAATATTTTGACGTTTATCATCCTCTTTTCCTTCATGTGATTTAAACAAAACATCATCGAGTTAGGCAATATTTTTCCGTTTTCCACGTTTTTGTGAATTTTCCGTCCATAGGTATTAATTCATATATATACGATAAAAATGATGCAAACACATAATTGATTAGATAATAACCTTAAATACTTTATTTCAATCATCTATTTGTTTTTCGTTAAAATACTGAGTAAGATATTGAAAAGGGGAGAAGTTCGGTTTTTATTGCATATATCGACGTTTCAGCCGGATTAGAGCGGTTTTACGTGTACATCTTCCCTCGTTAATATAAACGGAAAATCAAGAACATTATAGTTAATTCTAATGAAAACACATTGATTTTTATCATTTGTATTGGAAACAACATTGTCATATGTCTTTTCTTTGATCTAAATAATACGAAACCTCGCTCTATGATTTGAAGTTAAAATCCTCAAATATGGTTAAATAGTGACTTTTTCACGTTTTTCATGTAGTTTGATATTACGTAAATATATTCATTTTTACCAATATTTCGATACTATTTCATGTAGTATCACGATATGTGATTTGGCCTTCAAATCTCAGAATTTCGCATAATATTGCATTTAAGCAAGTTTTCTTGCATTTTGTTTCGTACGAAAAATCATCGAATTTAGCAATATTTTGACGTTTATCATCCCCTTTTCCTTCATGTGATTTAAACAAAATATCATCGAATTAGGCAATATTTTGCCGTTTTCCACGTTTTTGTGAATTTTCAGTCCATGGGTATTACTTTATATATATACGATAAAAATGATGCAAACACATAATTGATTAGATAATAACCTTAAATACTTCATTTTCAATCTATTTGAAAATATATTTTTCATATATTTCATATATTTTCATATATATGTTTCTAGTTAAAATACTGATTAAGATATTGAAAAGGGGAGAAGTTCGGTTTTTATTGCATATATCGACGTTTCAGCCGGATTAGAGTGGTTTTACGTGTACATCTTCCCTCGTTAATATAAACGGAAAATCAAGAATTTTATAGTTAATTCTAATGAAAACACATTGATTTTTATCATTTGTATTGGAAACAACATTGTCATATGTCTTTTCTTGGATCTAAATAATACGAAACCTCGCTCTATGATTTGAAGGTAAAATCCTCAAATATGGTAAAATAGTGACTTTTTCACGTTTTTCATGTAGTTTGATATTACGTAAATATATTCATTTTTACCAATATTTCGATACTATTTCATGTAGTATCACGATATGTGATCTGGCCTTCAAATCTCAGAATTTCGCATAATATTGCATTTTAAGCAAGTTTTCTTGCATTTTGTTTCGTACGAAAAATCATCGAATTTACCAATATTTTGAAGTTTATCATCTCCTTTTCCTTCATGTGATTTAAATAAAATATCATCGAGTTAGGCAATATTTTTCCGTTTTCCACGTTTTTGTGAATTTTCAGTCCATGGGTATTACTTTATATATGTACGATAAAAATGATGCAAACACATAATTGATTAGATAATAACCTTAAATACTTAATTTTCAATCATCTATTTGTTTCTCGTTAAAATACTGAGTAAGATATTGAAAAGGGGAGAAGTTCGGTTTTTATTGCATATATCGACGTTTCAGCCGGATTAGAGCGGTTTTACGTGTTCATCTTCCCTCGTTAATATAAACGGAAAATCAGGAACATTATAGTTAATTCTAATGAAAACACATTGTATTTTATCATTTGTATTGGAAACAACATTGTCATATGTCTTTTCTTGGAACTAAATAATACGAAACCTCGCTCTATGATTTGAAGGTAAAATCCTCAAATATGGTAAAATAGTGACTTTTTCACGTTAATCATGTAGTTTGATATTACGCACATATATTCATTTTTACCAATATTTCGATACTATTTCATGTAGTATCACGATATGTGATTTGGCCTTCAAATCTCAGAGATTCGCATAATATTGCATTTTAAGCAAGTTTTCTTGCATTTTGTTTCGTACGAAAAATCATCGAATTTACCAATATTTTGACGTTTATCATACCCTTTTCCTTCATGTGATTTAAATAAAATATCATCGAATTAGGCAATATTTTGCCGTTTTCCACGTTTTTGTCAATTTTCAGTCCATGGGTATTAATTCATATATATACGATAAAAATGATGCAAACATATAATTGATTAGGTAATAACCTTAAATACTTCATTTTCAATCTATTTGAAAATATATTTTTCATATATTTCATATATGTTCATATATTTGTTTCTCGTTAAAATACTGATTAATATATTGAAAAGGGGAGAAGTTCGGTTTTTATTGCATATATCGACGTTTCAGCCGAATTAGAGCGGTTTTACGTGTACATCTTCCCTCGTTAATATAAACGGAAAATCAAGAACATTATAGTTAATTCTAATGAAAACACATTGATTTTTATCGTTTGTATTGGAAACAACATTGTCATATGTCTTTTCTTGGATCTAAATAATACGAAACCTCGCTCTATGATTTGGAGTTAAAATCCTCAAATATGGTAAAATAGTGACTTTTTCACGTTTTTCATGTAGTTTGATATTACGTAAATATATTCATTTTTACCAATATTTCGATACTATTTCATGTAGTATCACGATATGTGATTTGGCCTTCAAATCTCAGTATTTCGCATAATATTGCATTTTAATCAAGTTTTCTTGCATTTTGTTTCGTACGAAAAATCATCAAATTTAGCAATATTTTGACTTTTATCATCTCCTTTTCCTTCATGTGATTTAAACAATATATCATCGAGTTAGGCAATATTTTTCCGTTTTCCACGTTTTTGTGAATTTTTCGTCCAAGCCCATTAATTCATATATATACGATAAAAATGATGCAAACATATAATTGATTAGATAATAACCTTAAATACTTCATTTTCAATCATCTATTTGTTTCTCGTTAAAATACTGAGTAAGATATTGAAAAGGGGAGAAGTTCGGTTTTTATTGCATATATCGACGTTTCAGCCTGATTAAAGCGGTTTTACGTGTACATCTTCCCTTGTTAATATAAACGGAAAATCAAGAACATTATAGTTAATTCTAATGAAAACACATTGTTTTTTATCATTTGTATTGGAAACAACATTGTCATATGTCTTTTCTTGGAACTAAATAATACGAAACCTCGCTCTGTGATTTGAAGGTAAAATCCTCTAATATGGTAAAATAGTGACTTTTCCACGTTAATCATGTAGTTTGATATTACGCACATATATTCATTTTTACCAATATTTCGATACTATTTCATGTAGTATCACGATATGTGATTTGGCCTTCAAATCTCAGAATTTCGCATAATATTGCATTTTAAGCAAGTTTTCTTGCATTTTGTTTCGTACGAAAAATCATCAAATTTAGCAATATTTTGACGTTTATCATCTCCTTTTCCTTCATGTGATTTAAACAAAATATCATCGAGTTAGGCAATATTTTTCCGTTTTCCACGTTTTTGTGAATTTTTCGTCCATGCCCATTAATTCATATATATACGATAAAAATGATGCAAACATATAATTGATTAGATAATAACCTTAAATACTTCATTTTCAATCATCTATTTGTTTCTCGTTAAAATACTGAGTAAGATATTGAAAAGGGGAGAAGTTCGGTTTTTATTGCATATATCGACGTTTCAGCCTGATTAAAGCGGTTTTACGTGTACATCTTCCCTTGTTAATATAAACGGAAAATCAAGAACATTATAGTTAATTCTAATGAAAACACATTGTTTTTTATCATTTGTATTGGAAACAACATTGTCATATGTCTTTTCTTGGAACTAAATAATACGAAACCTCGCTCTATGATTTGAAGGTAAAATCCTCAAATATGGTAAAATAGTGACTTTTCCACGTTATTCATGTAGTTTGATATTACGCACATATATTAATTTTTACCAATATTTCGATACTATTTCATGTAGTATCACGATATGTGATCTGGCCTTCAAATCTCAGAATTTCGCATAATATTGCATTTTAAGCAAGTTTTCTTGCATTTTGTTTCGTACGAAAAATCATCGAATTTACCAATATTTTGACGTTTATCATCCCCTTTTCCTTCATGTGATTTAAATAAAATATCATCGAATTAGGCAATATTTTGCCGTTTTCCACGTTTTTGTGAATTTTCAGTCCATGGGTATTACTTCATATATATACGATAAAAATGATGCAAACACATAATTGATTAGATAATAACCTTAAATACTTAATTTTCAATCATCTATTTGTTTCTCGTTAAAATACTGAGTAAGATATTGAAAAGGGGAGAAGTTCGGTTTTTATTTCATATATCGACGTTTCAGCCGGATTAGAACGGTTTTACGTGTACATCTTCCCTCGTTAATATAAACGGAAAATCAAGAACATTATAGTTAATTCTAGTGAAAACACATTGTTTTTTATTATTTGTATTGGAAACAACATTGTCATATGTCTTTTCTTGGAACTAAATAATACGAAGCCTCGCTCTATGATTTGAAGGTAAAATCCTCAAATATGGTAAAATAGTGACTTTTTCACGTTAATCATGTAGTTTGATATTACGCAAATATATTCATTTTTACCAATATTTCGATACTATTTCATGTAGTATCACGATATGTGATCTGGCCTTCAAGTCTCAGAATTTCGCATAATATTGCATTTTAAGCAAGTTTTCTTGCATTTTGTTTCGTACGAAAAATCATCGAATTTAGCAATATTTTGACGTTTATCATCCCCTTTTCCTTTATTTGATTTAAACAAAATATCATCGAATTAGGCAATATTTTGCCGTTTTTCCACGTTTTTGTGAATTTTCAGTCTATGGGTATTAATTCATTATATATACGACAAAAATGATGCAAACACATAATTGATTAGATAATAACCTAAAATTCTTCATTTTCAATCAACTATTTGTTTCTCGTTAAAATACTGAGTAAGATATTGAAAAGGGGAGAAGTTCGGTTTTTATTGCATATATCGACGTTTCAGCCTGATTAGAGCGGTTTTACGTGTACATCTTCCCTTGTTAATATAAACGGAAAATCAAGAACATTATAGTTAATTCTAATGAAAACACATTGTTTTTTATCATTTGTATTGGAAACAACATTGTCATATGTCTTTTCTTGGAACTAAATAATACGAAACCTCGCTCTATGATTTGAAGGTAAAATCCTCAAATATGGTAAAATAGTGACTTTTCCACGTTATTCATGTAGTTTGATATTACGCACATATATTCATTTTTACCAATATTTCGATACTATTTCATGTAGTATCACGATATGTGATTTGGCCTTCAAATCTCAGAATTTCGCATAATATTGCATTTCAAGCAAGTTTTCTTGCATTTTGTTTCGTACGAAAAATCATCGAATTTACCAATATTTTGACGTTTATCATCCCCTTTTCCTTCATGTGATTTAAATAAAATATCATCGAATTATGCAATATTTTGCCGTTTTCCACGTTTTTGTTAATTTTCAGTCCATGGGTATTAATTCATATATATACGATATAAATGATGCAAACACATAATTGATTAGATAATAACCTTAAAAACTTCATTTTCAATCTATTTGAAAATATATTTTTCATATATTTCATATATTTTCATATATTTGTTTCTCGTTAAAATACTGATTAAGATATTGAAAAGGGGAGAAGTTCGGTTTTTATTGCATATATCGACGTTTCAGCCGGATTAGAGCGGTTTTACGTGTACATCTTCCCTCGTTAATATAAACGGAAAATCAAGAACATTATAGTTAATTCTAATGAAAACACATTGTTTTTTATCATTTGTATTGGAAACAACATTGTCATATGTCTTTTTTGGAACTAAATAATACGAAACCTCGCTCTATGATTTGAAGAAAAAATCCTCAATTATGGTAAAATAGTGACTTTTTCACGTTTTTCATGTAGTTTGATATTACGCAAATATATTCATTTTTACCAATATTTCGATACTATTTCACGTAGTATCACGATATGTGATTTGGCCTTCAAATCTCAGAATTTCGCATAATATTGCATTTTAAGCAAGTTTTCTTGCATTTTGTTTCGTACGAAAAATCATCAAATTTAGCAATATTTTGACGTTTATCATCTCCTTTTCCTTCATGTGATTTAAACAAAATATCATCGAGTTAGGCAATATTTTTCCGTTTTCCACGTTTTTGTGAATTTTCCGTCCATGGGTATTAATTCATATATATATACGATAAAAATGATGCAAACACATAATTGATTACATAATAACCTTAAATACTTAATTTTCAATCATCTATTTGTTTCTCGTTAAAATACTGAGTAAGATATTCAAAAGGGGAGAAGTTCGGTTTTTATTGCATATATCGACGTTTCAGCCGGATTAGAGCGGTTTTACGTGTACATCTTCCCTCGTTAATATAAACAGAAAATCAAGAACATTATAGTTAATTCTAATGAAAACACATTGTTTTTTATCATTTGTATTGGAAACAACATTGTCATATGTCTTTTCTTGGAACTAAATAATACGAAACCTCGCTCTATGATTTGAAGGTAAAATCCTCAAATATGGTAAAATAGTGACTTTTCCACGTTATTCATGTAGTTTGATATTACGGACATATATTCATTTTTACCAATATTTCGATACTATTTCATGTAGTATCACGATATGTGATCTGGCCTTCAAATCTCAGAATTTCGCATAATATTGCATTTTAAGCAAGTTTTCTTGCATTTTGTTTCGTACGAAAAATCATCGAATTTACCAATATTTTGACGTTTATCATCCCCTTTTCCTTCATGTTATTTAAATAAAATATCATCGAATTAGGCAATATTTTGCCGTTTTCCACGTTTTTGTGAATTTTCAGTCCATGGGTATTACTTCATATATATACGATAAAAATGATGCAAACACATAATTGATTACATAATAACCTTAAATACTTAATTTTCAATCATCTATTTGTTTCTCGATAAAATACTGAGTAAGATATTCAAAAGGGGAGAAGTTCGGTTTTTATTGCATATATCGACGTTTCAGCCGGATTAGAGCGGTTTTACGTGTACATCTTCCCTCGTTAATATAAGCGGAAAATCAAGAACATTATAGTTAATTCTAGTGAAAACACATTGTTTTTTATCATTTGTATTGGAAACAACATTGTCATATGTCTTTTCTTGGAACTAAATAATACGAAGCCTCGCTCTATGATTTGAAGGTAAAATCCTCAAATATGGTAAAATAGTGACTTTTTCACGTTAATCATGTAGTTTGATATTACGCAAATATATTCATTTTTACCAATATTTCGATACTATTTCATGTAGTATCACGATATGTGATTTGGCCTTCAAGTCTCAGAATTTCGCATAATATTGCATTTTAAGCAAGTTTTCTTGCATTTTGTTTCGTACGAAAAATCATCGAATTTAGCAATATTTTGACGTTTATCATCCCCTTTTCCTTTATTTGATTTAAACAAAATATCATCGAATTAGGCAATATTTTGCCGTTTTTCCACGTTTTTGTGAATTTTCAGTCTATGGGTATTAATTCATTATATATACGATAAAAATGATGCAAACACATAATTGATTAGATAATAACCTAAAATACTTCATTTTCAATCAACTATTTGTTTCTCGTTAAAATACTGAGTAAGATATTGAAAAAGGGAGAAGTTCTGTTTTTATTGCATATATCGACGTTTCAGCCTGATTAGAGCGGTTTTACGTGTACATCTTCCCTTGTTAATATAAACGGAAAATCAAGAACATTATAGTTAATTCTAATGAAAACACATTGTTTTTTATCATTTGTATTGGAAACAACATTGTCATATGTCTTTTCTTGGAACTAAATAATACGAAACATCTCTCAATGATTTGAAGGTAAAATCCTCAAATATGGTAAAATAGTGACTTTTTCACGTTAATCATGTAGTTTGATATTACGCAAATATATTCATTTTTACCAATATTTCGATACTATTTCATGTAGTATCACGATATGTGATTTGGCCTTCAAATCTCAGAATTTCGCATAATATTGCATTGTAAGCAAGTTTTCTTGCATTTTGTTTCGTACGAAAAATCATCGAATTTAGCAATATTTTGACGTTTATCATCCCCTTTTCCTTTATTTGATTTAAACAAAATATCATCGAATTAGGCAATATTTTGCCGTTTTTCCACGTTTTTGTGAATTTTCAGTCTATGGGTATTAATTCATTATATATACGACAAAAATGATGCAAACACATAATTGATTAGATAATAACCTAAAATACTTCATTTTCAATCAACTATTTGTTTCTCGTTAAAATACTGAGTAAGATATTGAAAAGGGGAGAAGTTCGGTTTTTATTGCATATATCGACGTTTCAGCCTGATTAGAGCGGTTTTACGTGTACATCTTCCCTTGTTAATATAAACGGAAAATCAAGAACATTATAGTTAATTCTAATGAAAACACATTGTTTTTTATCATTTGTATTGGAAACAACATTGTCATATGTCTTTTCTTGGAACTAAATAATACGAAACCTCGCTCTATGATTTGAAGGTAAAATCCTCAAATATTATAAAATAGTGACTTTTCCACGTTATTCATGTAGTTTGATATTACGCACATATATTCATTTTTACCAATATTTCGATACTATTTCATGTAGTATCACGATATGTGATTTGGCCTTCAAATCTCAGAATTTCGCATAATATTGCATTTTAAGCAGGTTTTCTTGCATTTTGTTTCGTACGAAAAATCATCGAATTTACCAATATTTTGACGTTTATCATCCCCTTTTCCTTCATGTGATTTAAATAAAATATCATCGAATTATGCAATATTTTGCCGTTTTCCACGTTTTTGTGAATTTTCAGTCCATGGGTATTAATTCATATATATACGATAAAAATGATGCAAACACAAAATTGATTAGATAATAACCTTAAAAACTTCATTTTCAATCTATTTGAAAATATATTTTTCACATATTTCATATATTTTCATATATTTGTTTCTCGTTAAAATACTGATTAAGATATTGAAAAGGGGAGAAGTTCGGTTTTTATTGCATATATCGACGTTTCAGGCGGATTAGAGCGGTTTTACGTGTACATCTTCCCTCGTTAATATAAACGGAAAATCAAGGACATTATAGTTAATTCTAATGAAAACACATTGTTTTTTATCATTTGTATTGGAAACAACATTGTCATATGTCTTTTCTTGGAACTAAATAATACGAAACCTCGCTCTATGATTTGAAGAAAAAATCCTCAATTATGGTAAAATAGTGACTTTTTCACGTTAATCATGTAGTTTGATACTACGCAAATATATTCATTTTTACCAATATTTCGATACTATTTCACGTAGTATCACGATATGTGATTTGGCCTTCAAATCTCAGAATTTCGCATAATATTGCATTTTAAGCAAGTTTTCTTGCATTTTGTTTCGTACGAAAAATCATCAAATTTAGCAATATTTTGACGTTTATCATCTCCTTTTCCTTCATGTGATTTAAACAAAATATCATCGAGTTAGGCAATATTTTTCCGTTTTCCACGTTTTTGTGAATTTTCCGTCCATGGGTATTAATTCATATATATACGATAAAAATGATGCAAACACATAATTGATTAGATAATAACCTTAAATACTTCATTTCAATCATCTATTTGTTTCTCGTTAAAATACTGAGTAAGATATTGAAAAGGGGAGAAGTTCGGTTTTTATTGTATATATCGACGTTTCAGCCTGATTAGAGCGGTTTTACGTGTACATCTTCCCTTGTTAATATAAACGGATAATCAAGAGCATTATAGTTAATTCTAATGAAAACACATTGTTTTTTATCATTTGTATTGGAAACAACATTTTCATATGTCTTTTCTTGGAACTAAATAATACGAAACCTCGCTCTATGATTTGAAGGTAAAATCCTCAAATATGGTAAAATAGTGACTTTTTCACGTTAATCATGTAGTTTGATATTACGCACATATATTCATTTTTACCAATATTTCGATACTATTTCATGTAGTATCACGATATGTGATTTGACGTTCAAATCTCAGAATTTCGCATAATATTGCATTTTAAGCAAGTTTTCTTGCATTTTGTTTCGTACGAAAAATCATCGAATTTACCAATATTTTGACGTTTATCATCCCCTTTTCCTTCATGTGATTTAAATAAAATATCATCGAATTAGGCAATATTTTGCCGTTTTCCACGTTTTTGTGAATTTTCAGTCCATGGGTATTAATTCATATATATACGATAAAAATTATGCAAACACATAATTGATTAGATAATAACCTTAAATACTTCATGTTCAATCTATTTGAAAATATTTTTTTCATATATTTCATATATTTTCATATATTTGTTTCTCGTTAAAATATTGATTAAGATATTGAAAAGCGGAGAAGTTCGGTTTTTATTGCATATATCGACGTTTTAGCCGGATTAGAGCGGTTTTACGTGTACATCTTCTCTCGTTAATATAAACGGAAAATCAAGAACATTATAGTTAATTCTAATGAAAACACATTGTTTTTTATCATTTGTATTGGAAACAACATTGTCATATGTCTTTTCTTGGAACTAAATAATACGAAACCTCGCTCTATGATTTGAAGAAAAAATCCTCAATTATGGTAAAATAGTGACTTTTTCACGTTAATCATGTAGTTTGATATTACGCAAATATATTCATTTTTACCAATATTTCGATACTATTTCACGTAGTATCACGATATGTGATTTGGCCTTCAAATCTCAGAATTTCGCATAATATTGCATTTTAAGCAAGTTTTCTTGCATTTTGTTTCGTACGAAAAATCATCGAATTTAGCAATATTTTGACGTTTATCATCCCCTTTTCCTTCATGAGATTTAAACAAAATATCATCGAATTAGGCAATATTTTGCCGTTTTCCACGTTTTTGTGAATTTTCAGTCCATGGGTATTACTTCATATATATACGATAAAAATGATGCAAACACATAATTGATTAGATAATAACCTTAAATACTTAATTTTCAATCATCTATTTGTTTCTCGTTAAAATACTGAGTAAGATATTGAAAAGGGGAGAAGTTCGGTTTTTATTGCATATATCGACGTTTCAGCCGAATTAGAGCGGTTTTACGTGTACATCTTCCCTCGTTAATATAAACGGAAAATCAAGAACATTATAGTTAATTCTAATGAAAACACATTGATTTTTATCGTTTGTATTGGAAACAACATTGTCATATGTCTTTTCTTGGATCTAAATAATACGAAACCTCGCTCTATGATTTGGAGTTAAAATCCTCAAATATGGTTAAATAGTGACTTTTTCACGTTTTTCATGTAGTTTGATATTACGTAAATATATTCATTTTTACCAATATTTCGATACTATTTCATGTAGTATCACGATATGTGATTTGGCCTTCAAATCTCAGAATTTCGCATAATATTGCATTTTAATCAAGTTTTCTTGCATTTTGTTTCGTACGAAAAATCATCAAATTTAGCAATATTTTGACTTTTATCATCTCCTTTTCCTTCATGTGATTTAAACAAAATATCATCGAGTTAGGCAATATTTTTCCGTTGTCCACGTTTTTGTGAATTTTCCATCCATGGGTATTAATTCATATATATACGATAAAAATGATGCAAACACACAATTGATTAGATAATAACCTTAAATACTTCATTTCAATCATCTATTTGTTTCTCGTTAAAATACTGAGTAAGATATTGAAAAGGGGAGAAGTTCGGTTTTTATTGTATATATCGACGTTTCAGCCTGATTAGAGCGGTTTTACGTGTACATCTTCCCTTGTTAATATAAACGGAAAATCAAGAACATTATAGTTAATTCTAATGAAAACACATTGTTTTTTATCATTTGTATTGGAAACAACATTGTCATATGTCTTTTCTTGGAACTAAATAATACGAAACCTCGCTCTATGATTTGAAGGTAAAATCCTCATATATGGTAAAATAGTGACTTTTCCACGTTAATCATGTAGTTTGATATTACGCACATATATTCATTTTTACCAATATTTCGATACTATTTCACGTAGTATCACGATATGTGATTTGGCCTTCAAATCTCAGAATTTCGCATAATATTGCATTTTAAGCAAGTTTTCTTGCATTTTGTTTCGTACGAAAAATCATCAAATTTAGCAATATTTTGACGTTTATCATCCCCTTTTCCTTCATGTGATTTAAATAAAGTATCATCGAATTAGGCAATATTTTGCCGTTTTCCACGTTTTTGTGAATTTTCAGTCCATGGGTATTAATTCATATATATACGATAAAAATGATGCAAACACATAATTGATTAGATAATAACCTTAAATACTTCATTTTCAATCTATTTGAAAATATATTTTTTATATATTTCATATATTTTCATATATTTGTTTCTCGTTAAAATACTGATTAAGATATTGAAATGGGGAGAAGTTCGGTTTTTATTGCATATATCGACGTTTCAGCCGGATTAGAGCGGTTTTACGTGTACATCTTCCCTCGTTAATATAAACGGAAAATCAAGAACATTATAGTTAATTCTAGTGAAAACACATTGTTTTTTATCATTTGTATTGGAAACAACATTGTCATATGTCTTTTCTTGGAACTAAATAATATGAAACCTCGCTCTATGATTTGAAGGTAAAATCCGCAAATATGGTAAAATAGTGACTTTTTCACGTTAATCATGTAGTTTGATATTACGCAAATATATTCATTTTTACCAATATTTCGATACTATTTCATGTAGTATCACGATATGTGATTTGGCCTTCAAATCTCAGAATTTCGCATAATATTGCATTTTAAGCAAGTTTTCTTGCATTTTGTTTCGTACGATAAATCATCGAATTTAGCAATATTTTGACGTTTATCATCCCCTTTTCCTTTATTTGATTTAAACAAAATATCATCGAATTAGGCAATATTTTGCCGTTTTTCCACGTTTTTGTGAATTTTCAGTCTATGGGTATTAATTCATTATATATACGATAAAAATGATGCAAACACATAATTGATTAGATAATAACCTAAAATACTTCATTTTCAATTAACTATTTGTTTCTCGTTAAAATACTGAGTAAGATATTGAAAAGGGGAGATTTTCGGTTTTTATTGCATATATCGACGTTTCAGCCTGATTAGAGCGGTTTTACGTGTACATCTTCCCTTGTTATTATAAACGGAAAATCAAGAACATTATAGTTAATTCTAATGAAAACACATTGTTTTTTATCATTTGTATTGGAAACAACATTGTCATATGTCTTTTCTTGGAACTAAATAATACGAAACCTCACTCTATGATTTGAAGGTAAAATCCTCAAATATCGTAAAATAGTGACTTTTCCACGTTAATCATGTAGTTTGATATTACGCACATATATTCATTTTTACCAATATTTCGATACTATTTCATGTAGTATCACGATATGTGATTTGGCCTTCAAATCTCAGAATTTCGCATAATATTGCATTTTAAGCAAGTTTTCTTGCATTTTGTTTCATACGAAAAATCATCGAATTTAGCAATATTTTGACGTTTATCATCCCCTTTTCCTTTATTTGATTTAAACAAAATATCATCGAATTAGGCAATATTTTGCCGTTTTTCCACGTTTTTGTGAATTTTCAGTCTATGGGTATTAATTCATTATATATACGATAAAAATAATGCAAACACATAATTGATTAGATAATAACCTTAAATACTTCATTTTCAATCATCTATTTGTTTCTCGTTAAAATACTGAGTAAGATATTGAAAAGGGGAGAAGTTCGGTTTTTATTGCATATATCGACGTTTCAGCCTGATTAGAGCGGTTTTACATGTACATCTTCCCTTGTTAATATAAACGGAAAATCAAGAACATTATAGTTAATTCTAATGAAAACACATTGTTTTTTATCATTTGTATTGGAAACAACATTGTCATATGTCTTTTCTTGGAACTAAATAATACGAAACCTCGCTCTATGATTTGAAGGTAAAATCCTCAAATATGGTAAAATAGTGACTTTTCCACGTTATTCATGTAGTTTGATATTACGCACATATATTCATTTTTACCAATATTTCGATACTATTTCATGTAGTATCACGATATGTGATCTGGCCTTCAAATCTCAGAATTTCGCATAATATTGCATTTTAAGCAAGTTTTCTTGCATTTTGTTTCGTACGAAAAATCATCGAATTTACCAATATTTTGACGTTTATCATCCCCTTTTCCTTCATGTGATTTAAATAAAATATCATCGAATTAGGCAATATTTTGCCGTTTTCCACGTTTTTGTGAATTTTCAGTCCATGGGTATTACTTCATATATATACGATAAAAATGATGCAAACACATAATTGATTAGATAATAACCTTAAATACTTAATTTTCAATCATCTATTTGTTTCTCGTTAAAATACTGAGTAAGATATTGAAAAGGGGAGAAGTTCGGTTTTTATTGCATATATCGACGTTTCAGCCGGATTAGAGCGGTTTTACGTGTACATCTTCCCTCGTTAATATAAACGGAAAATCAAGAACATTATAGTTAATTCTAATGAAAACACATTGTTTTTTATCATTTGTATTGGAAACAACATTGTCATATGTCTTTTCTTGGAACTAAATAATACGAAACCTCGCTCTATGATTTGAAGGTAAAATCCTCAAATATGGTAAAATAGTGACTTTTCCACGTTAATCATGTAGTTTGATATTACGCACATATATTCTTTTTTACCAATATTTCAATACTATTTCATGTAGTATCACGATATGTGATTTGGCCTTCAAATCTCAGAATTTCGCATAATATTGCATTTTAAGCAATTTTCTTGCATTTTGTTTCGAACGAAAAATCATCAAATTTAGCAATATTTTGACGTTTATCATCCCCTTTTCCTTCATGTGATTTAAATAAAATATCATCGAATTAGGCAATATTTTGCCGTTTTCCACGTTTTTGTGAATTTTCAGTCCATGGGTATTAATTCATTAATATATACGATAAAAATGATGCAAACACATAATTGATTAGATAATAACATTAAATACTTCATTTTCAATCTATTTGAAAATATATTTTTCATATATTTCATATATTTTCATATATTTGTTTCTCGTTAAAATACTGATTAGGATATTGAAAAGGGGAGAAGTTCGGTTTTTATTGCATATATCGACGTTTCAGCCGGATTAGAACGGTGTTACGTGTACATCTTCCCTCGTTAATATAAACGGAAAATCAAGAACATTATAGTTAATTCTAGTGAAAACACATTGTTTTTTATCATTTGTATTGGAAACAACATTGTCATATGTCTTTTCTTGGAACTAAATAATACGAAACCTCGCTCTATGATTTGAAGGTAAAATCCTCAAATATGGTAAAATAGTGACTTTTTCACGTTAATCATGTAGTTTGATATTACGCAAATATATTCATTTTTACCAATATTTCGATACTATTTCATGTAGTATCACGATATGTGATTTGCCCTTCAAATCTCAGAATTTCGCATAATATTGCATTTTAAGCAAGTTTTCTTGCATTTTGTTTCGTACGAAAAATCATCGAATTTAGCAATATTTTGACGTTTATCATCCCCTTTTCCTTTATTTGATTTAAACAAAATATCATCGAATTAGGCAATATTTTGCCGTTTTTCCACGTTTTTGTGAATTTTCAGTCTATGGGTATTAATTCATTATATATACGATAAAAATGATGCAAACACATAATTGATTAGATAATAACCTAAAATACTTCATTTTCAATCAACTATTTGTTTCTCGTTAAAATACTGAGTAAGATATTGAAAAAGGGAGAAGTTCTGTTTTTATTGTATATATCGACGTTTCAGCCTGATTAGAGCGGTTTTACGTGTACATCTTCCCTTGTTAATATAAACGGAAAATCAAGAACATTATAGTTAATTCTAATGAAAACACATTGTTTTTTATCATTTGTATTGGAAACAACATTGTCATATGTCTTTTCTTGGAACTAAATAATACGAAACCTCGCTCAATGATTTGAAGGTAAAATCCTCAAATATGGTAAAATAGTGACTTTTTCACGTTAATCATGTAGTTTGATATTACGCAAATATATTCATTTTTACCAATATTTCGATACTATTTCATGTAGTATCACGATATGTGATTTGGCCTTCAAATCTCAGAATTTCGCATAATATTGCATTTTAAGCAAGTTTTCTTGCACTTTGTTTCGTACGAAAAATCATCGAATTTAGCAATATTTTGACGTTTATCATCCCCTTTTCCTTTATTTGATTTAAACAAAATATCATCGAATTAGGCAATATTTTGCCGTTTTTCCACGTTTTTGTGAATTTTCACTCTATGGGTATTAATTCATTATATATACGATAAAAATAATGCAAACACATAATTGATTAGATAATAACCTTAAATACTTCATTTTCAATCATCTATTTGTTTCTCGTTAAAATACTGAGTAAGATATTGAAAAGGGGAGAAGTTCGGTTTTTATTGCATATATCGACGTTTCAGCCTGATTAGAGCGGTTTTACATGTACATCTTCCCTTGTTAATATAAACGGAAAATCAAGAACATTATAGTTAATTCTAATGAAAACACATTGTTTTTTATCATCTGTATTGGAAACAACATTGTCATATGTCTTTTCTTGGAACTAAATAATACGAAACCTCGCTCTATGATTTGAAGGTAAAATCCTCAAATATGGTAAAATAGTGACTTTTCCACGTTATTCATGTAGTTTGATATTACGCACATATATTCATTTTTACCAATATTTCGATACTATTTCATGTAGTATCACGATATGTGATCTGGCCTTCAAATCTCAGAATTTCGCATAATATTGCATTTTAAGCAAGTTTTCTTGCATTTTGTTTCGTACGAAAAATCATCGAATTTACCAATATTTTGACGTTTATCATCCCCTTTTCCTTCATGTGATTTAAATAAAATATCATCGAATTAGGCAATATTTTGCCGTTTTCCACGTTTTTGTGAATTTTCAGTCCATGGGTATTACTTCATATATATACGATAAAAATGATGCAAACACATAATTGATTAGATAATAACCTTAAATACTTAATTTTCAATCATCTATTTGTTTCTCGTTAAAATACTGAGTAAGATATTGAAAAGGGGAGAAGTTCGGTTTTTATTGCATATATCGACGTTTCAGCCGGATTAGAGCGGTTTTACGTGTACATCTTCCCTCGTTAATATAAACGGAAAATCAAGAACATTATAGTTAATTCTAATGAAAACACATTGTTTTTTATCATTTGTATTGGAAACAACATTGTCATATGTCTTTTCTTGGAACTAAATAATACGAAACCTCGCTCTATGATTTGAAGGTAAAATCCTCAAATATGGTAAAATAGTGACTTTTCCACGTTAATCATGTAGTTTGATATTACGCACATATATTCTTTTTTACCAATATTTCAATACTATTTCATGTAGTATCACGATATGTGATTTGGCCTTCAAATCTCAGAATTTCGCATAATATTGCATTTTAAGCAATTTTCTTGCATTTTGTTTCGAACGAAAAATCATCAAATTTAGCAATATTTTGACGTTTATCATCCCCTTTTCCTTCATGTGATTTAAATAAAATATCATCGAATTAGGCAATATTTTGCCGTTTTCCACGTTTTTGTGAATTTTCAGTCCATGGGTATTAATTCATTAATATATACGATAAAAATGATGCAAACACATAATTGATTAGATAATAACATTAAATACTTCATTTTCAATCTATTTGAAAATATATTTTTCATATATTTCATATATTTTCATATATTTGTTTCTCAATAAAATACTGATTAGGATATTGAAAAGGGGAGAAGTTCGGTTTTTATTGCATATATCGACGTTTCAGCCGGATTAGAACGGTGTTACGTGTACATCTTCCCTCGTTAATATAAACGGAAAATCAAGAACATTATAGTTAATTCTAGTGAAAACACATTGTTTTTTATCATTTGTATTGGAAACAACATTGTCATATGTCTTTTCTTGGAACTAAATAATACGAAACCTCGCTCTATGATTTGAAGGTAAAATCCTCAAATATGGTAAAATAGTGACTTTTTCACGTTAATCATGTAGTTTGATATTACGCAAATATATTCATTTTTACCAATATTTCGATACTATTTCATGTAGTATCACGATATGTGATTTGCCCTTCAAATCTCAGAATTTCGCATAATATTGCATTTTAAGCAAGTTTTCTTGCATTTTGTTTCGTACGAAAAATCATCGAATTTAGCAATATTTTGACGTTTATCATCCCCTTTTCCTTTATTTGATTTAAACAAAATATCATCGAATTAGGCAATATTTTGCCGTTTTTCCACGTTTTTGTGAATTTTCAGTCTATGGGTATTAATTCATTATATATACGATAAAAATGATGCAAACACATAATTGATTAGATAATAACCTAAAATACTTCATTTTCAATCAACTATTTGTTTCTCGTTAAAATACTGAGTAAGATATTGAAAAAGGGAGAAGTTCTGTTTTTATTGTATATATCGACGTTTCAGCCTGATTAGAGCGGTTTTACGTGTACATCTTCCCTTGTTAATATAAACGGAAAATCAAGAACATTATAGTTAATTCTAATGAAAACACATTGTTTTTTATCATTTGTATTGGAAACAACATTGTCATATGTCTTTTCTTGGAACTAAATAATACGAAACCTCGCTCAATGATTTGAAGGTAAAATCCTCAAATATGGTAAAATAGTGACTTTTTCACGTTAATCATGTAGTTTGATATTACGCAAATATATTCATTTTTACCAATATTTCGATACTATTTCATGTAGTATCACGATATGTGATTTGGCCTTCAAATCTCAGAATTTCGCATAATATTGCATTTTAAGCAAGTTTTCTTGCACTTTGTTTCGTACGAAAAATCATCGAATTTAGCAATATTTTGACGTTTATCATCCCCTTTTCCTTTATTTGATTTAAACAAAATATCATCGAATTAGGCAATATTTTGCCGTTTTTCCACGTTTTTGTGAATTTTCACTCTATGGGTATTAATTCATTATATATACGACAAAAATGATGCAAACACATAATTGATTAGATAATAACCTAAAATACTTCATTTTCAATCAACTATTTGTTTCTCGTTAAAATACTGAGTAAGATATTGAAAAGGGGAGAAGTTCGGTTTTTATTGCATATATCGACGTTTCAGCCTGATTAGAGCGGTTTTACGTGTACATCTTCGCTTGTTAATATAAACGGAAAATCAAGAACATTATAGTTAATTCTAATGAAAACACATTGTTTTTTATCATTTGTATTGGAAACAACATTGTCATATGTCTTTTCTTGGAATTAATAATACGAAATCTCGCTCTATGATTTGAAGGTAAAATCCTCAAATATGGTAAAATAGTGACTTTTCCACGTTAATCATGTAGTTTGATATTACGCACATATATTCATTTTTACCAATATTTCGATACTATTTCATGTAGTATCACGATATGTGATCTGGCCTTCAAATCTCAGAATTTCGCATAATATTGCAGTTTAAGCAAGTTTTCTTGCATTTTGTTTCGTACGAAAAATCATCGAATTTACCAATATTTTAACGTTTATCATCCCCTTTTCCTTCATGTGATTTAAATAAAATATCACCGAATTAGGCAATATTTTTCCGTTTTCCACGTTTTTGTGAATTTTCCGTCCATGGGTATTAATTCAAATATATACGATAAAAATGATGCAAACACATAATTGATTAGATAATAACCTTAAATACTTCATTTTCAATCATCTATTTGTTTCTCGTTAAAATACTGAGTAAGATATTGAAAAGGGGAGAAGTTCGGTTTTCATTGCATATATCGACGTTTCAGCCTGATTAGAGCGGTTTTACATGTACATCTTCCCTTGTTAATATAAACGGAAAATCAAGAACATTAAAGATAATTCTAATGAAAACACATTGTTTTTTATCATTTGTATTGGAAACAACATTGTCATATGTCTTTTCTTGGAACTAAATAATACGAAACCTCGCTCTATGATTTGAAGGTAAAATCCTCAAATATGGTAAAATAGTGACTTTTCCACGTTATTCATGTAGTTTGATATTACGCACATATATTCATTTTTACCAATATTTCGATACTATTTCATGAAGTATCACGATATGTGATCTGGCCTTCAAATCTCAGAATTTCGCATAATATTGCATTTTAAGCAAGTTTTCTTGCATTTTGTTTCGTACGAAAAATCATCGAATTTACCAATACTTTGACGTTTATCATCCCCTTTTCCTTCATGTGATTTAAATAAAATATCATCGAATTAGGCAATATTTTGCCGTTTTCCACGTTTTTGTGAATTTTCAGTCCATGGGTATTACTTCATATATATACGATAAAAATGATGCAAACACATAATTGATTAGATAATAACCTTAAATACTTAATTTTCAATCATCTATTTGTTTCTCGTTAAAATACTGAGTAAGATATTAAAAAGGGGAGAAGTTCGGTTTTTATTGCATATATCGACGTTTCAGCCGGATTAGAGCGGTTTTACGTGTACATCTTCCCTCGTTAATATAAACGGAAAATCGAGAACATTATAGTTAATTCTAATGAAAACACATTGTTTTTTATCATTTGTATTGGAAACAACATTGTCATATGTCTTTTCTTGGAACTAAATAATACGAAACCTCGCTCTATGATTTGAAGGTAAAATCCTCAAATATGGCAAAATAGTGACTTTTCCACGTTAATCATGTAGTTTGATATTACGCACATATATTCATTTTTACCAATATTTCGATACTATTTCATGTAGTATCAGGATATGTGATTTGGCCTTCAAATCTCAGAATTTCGCATAATATTGCATTTTAAGCAAGTTTTCTTACATTTTGTTTCGTACGAAAAATCATCAAATTTAGCAATATTTTGACGTTTATCATCCCCTTTTCCTTCATGTGATTTAAATAAAATATCATCGAATTAGGCAATATTTTGCCGTTTTCCACGTTTTTGTGAATTTTCAGTCCATGGTTATTAATTCATATATATACGATAAAAATGATGCAAACACATAATTGATTAGATAATAACATTAAATACTTCATTTTCAATCTATTTGAAAATATATTTTTCATATATTTCATATATTTTCATATATTTGTTTCTCGTTAAAATACTGATTAAGATATTGAAAAGGGGAGAAGTTCGGTTTTTATTGCATATATCGACGTTTCAGCAGGATTAGAACGGTTTTACGTGTACATCTTCCCTCGTTAATATAAACGGAAAATCAAGAACATTATAGTTAATTCTAGTGAAAACACATTGTTTTTTATCATTTGTATTGGAAACAACATTGTCATATGTCTTTTCTTGGAACTAAATAATACGAAACCTCGCTCTATGATTTGAAGGTAAAATCCTCAAATATGGTAAAATAGTGACTTTTTCACGTTAATCATGTAGTTTGATATTACGCAAATATATTCATTTTTACCAATATTTCGATACTATTTCATGTAGTATCACGATATGTGATTTGGCCTTCAAATCTCAGAATTTCGCATAATATTGCATTTTAAGCAAGTTTTCTTGCATTTTGTTTCGTACGAAAAATCATCGAATTTAGCAATATTTTGACGTTTATCATCCCCTTTTCCTTTATTTGATTTAAACAAAATATCATCGAATTAAGAACTATTTTGCCGTTTTTCCACGTTTTTGTGAATTTTCAGTCTATGGGTATTAATTCATTATATATACGATAAAAATGATGCAAACACATAATTGATTAGATAATAACCTAAAATACTTCATTTTCAATCAACTATTTGTTTCTCGTTAAAATACTGAGTAAGATATTGAAAAAGGGAGAAGTTCTGTTTTTATTGCATATATCGACGTTTCAGCCTGATTAGAGCGGTTTTACGTGTACATCTTCCCTTGTTAATATAAACGGAAAATCAAGAACATTATAGTTAATTCTAATGAAAACACATTGTTTTTTATCATTTGTATTGGAAACAACATTGTCATATGTCTTTTCTTGGAACTAAATAATACGAAACCTCGCTCAATGATTTGAAGGTAAAATCCTCAAATATGGTAAAATAGTGACTTTTTCACGTTAATCATGTAGTTTGATATTACGCAAATATATTCATTTTTACCAATATTTCGATACTATTTCATGTAGTATCACGATATGTGATTTGGCCTTCAAATCTCAGAATTTCGCATAATATTGCATTTTAAGCAAATTTTCTTGCATTTTGTTTCGTACGAAAAATCATCGAATTTACCAATATTTTGACGTTTATCATCCCCTTTTCCTTCATGTGATTTAAATAAAATATCATCGAATTAGGCAATATTTTTCCGTTTTCCACGTTTTTGCGAATTTTCCGTCCATGGGTATTAATTCATATATATACGATAAAAATGATGCAAACACATAATTGATTAGATAATAACCTTAAATACTTAATTTTCAATCATCTATTTGTTTCTCGTTAAAATACTGAGTAAGATATTGAAAAGGGGAGAAGTTCGGTTTTCATTGCATATATCGACGTTTCAGCCTGATTAGAGCGGTTTTACGTGTACATCTTCCCTTGTTAATATAAACGGAAAATCAAGAACATTATAGTTAATTCTAATGAAAACACATTGTTTTTTTATCATTTGTATTGGAAACAACATTGTCATATGTCTTTTCTTAGAACTAAATAATACGAAACCTCGCTCTATGATTTGAAGGTAAAATCCTCAAATATGGTAAAATAGTGACTTTTCCACGTTATTCATGTAGTTTGATATTACGCACATATATTCATTTTTACCAATATTTCGATACTATTTCATGTAGTATCACGATATGTGATCTGGCCTACAAATCTCAGAATTTCGCATAATATTGCATTTTAAGCAAGTTTTCTTGCATTTTGTTTCGTACGAAAAATCATCGAATTTACCAATACTTTGACGTTTATCATCCCCTTTTCCTTCATGTGATTTAAATAAAATATCATCGAATTAGGCAATATTTTGCCGTTTTCCACGTTTTTGTGAATTTTCAGTCCGTGGGTATTACTTCATATATATACGATAAAAATGATGCAAACACATAATTGATTAGATAATAACCTTAAATACTTAATTTTCAATCATCTATTTGTTTCTCGTTAAAATACTGAGTAAGATATTAAAAAGGGGAGAAGTTCGGTTTTTATTGCATATATCGACGTTTCAGCCGGATTAGAGCGGTTTTACGTGTACATCTTCCCTCGTTAATATAAACGGAAAATCGAGAACATTATAGTTAATTCTAATGAAAACACATTGTTTTTTATCATTTGTATTGGAAACAACATTGTCATATGTCTTTTCTTGGAACTAAATAATACGAAACCTCGCTCTATGATTTGAAGGTAAAATGCTCAAATATGGTAAAATAGTGACTTTTCCACGTTAATCATGTAGTTTGATATTACGCACATATATTCATTTTTACCAATATTTCGATACTATTTCATGTAGTATCAGGATATGTGATTTGGCCTTCAAATCTCAGAATTTCGCATAATATTCCATTTTAAGCAAGTTTTCTTGCATTTTGTTTCGTACGAAAAATTATCAAATTTAGCAATATTTTGACGTTTATCATCCCCTTTTCCTTCATGTGATTTAAATAAAATATCATCGAATTAGGCAATATTTTGCCGTTTTCCACGTTTTTGTGAATTTTCAGTCCATGGGTATTAATTCATATATATACGATAAAAATGATGCAAACACATAATTGATTAGATAATAACATTAAATACTTCATTTTCAATCTATTTGAAAATATATTTTTCATATATTTCATATATTTTCATATATTTGTTTCTCGTTAAAATACTGATTAAGATATTGAAAAGGGGAGAAGTTCGGTTTTTATTGCATATATCGACGTTTCAGCCTGATTAGAGCGGTTTTACGTGTACATCTTCCCTTGTTAATATAAACGGAAAATCAAGAACATTATAGTTAATTCTAATGAAAACACATTGTTTTTTATCATTTGTATTGGAAACAACATTGTCATATGTCTTTTCTTGGAACTAAATAATACGAAACCTCGCTCTATGATTTGAAGGTAAAATCCTCATATATGGTAAAATAGTGACTTTTCCACGTTATTCATGTAGTTTGATATTACACACATATATTCATTTTTACCAATATTTCGATACTATTTCATGTGGTATCACGATATGTGATTTGGCCTTCAAATCTCAGAATTTCGCATTATATTGCATTTTAAGCAAGTTTTCTTGCATTTTGTTTCGTACGAAAAATCATCGAATTTAGCAATATTTTGACGTTTGTTGGATATTTCCAACATCGAATACAGCATTGTTGTATTCTCATTACTTATTACTAACCATATTAATATTGTATTAAGTAAAATTAACAACTCGTAGAATTCTCATGTACTAATAATTCATCTGTGCATTAGGCTAGAATTCTCACGTCACCTGACGCCAGTATTGCGTCAGATTTCTTTACAGTAAAACACATTATATTCAATTTGTGTGAGAATTAAATACGATTCTCCATAATTAAAGCATTCTGTATGACAACTGATTGCAGACGAATTGTTCTCTAACTAAAAGCCGAATAAAGCGTTAGAATTATACCGTCTACCTCGCGGTAGTTTTAACGTCATCAATGAATGCCATGAGGAGACATTAATTCCTCTCCCTTATATATTTACTATTCTTAAATAGTTAAATAATAATATTCCGTTCCTCTAAATAATAAACCCGTCCAGTCTTTAGAGTTTCAAGCGCGAATGCGAGAAATATTAATGTTCAAGACAATAATTTGTGTTGTGAACGTCGACTGGGCGTGGGTTGGGGGACGCCATCCTCAGTCGGGAAGCGTACACGTGGGGAACCGAAGAGAGGCAGACCTGCGCTTAACGTACTCACTTAAGACGCCATTGTCCAGCAAATAGGACAAGTGTGTCCATCCACAGAGGAAAGCCGCCACTGTGAGGCGTGAACGACCTTGCAGATAATATCTTCAACTAGTGCTGGTGTTAAAGAGGGATCTTAGACTTGGTTCCTGACGACACGTGATCAGCCAGCTTGAAACGCATCAATCCAGGATAGGTTCACCGGAACTTGGGATGCGTAATTACGGCAATCTTAATACTTACACAGTGCCCACAGCTAAGTACCTTTTATTTGATGCATCATTTATAAGTTTATTAATAGCGGGGTGATTGCACGTCACGCGGCAAGACAACACCTAATAACAGGTGATTAGAATTCTATCTGTAGATATCAATAATCTTGAATATGAATTGAGTAGTTAAATCAATTGCTACTGGTAGTTATTTATCTTGCAGCTTGAGAGACGGATTCCTCATGCTGCCTTCTCCATGTTAATCGTGCCATTCGTCAATGTGCCAGACTTGGAGATTAAGAGGACTTCCAGAGTTATCTAAAGGAACCTACTACAAGCTAAGGATTATTTCTTTTTCCTATATTTTAGCAATTTGATACATTCAGAATGTTCAACATAATGTGTGATTTACTGTAACTCATTACTATGCTCATATTCATGTTCTTCTTTGTATGAATAATATTATATTCAGCATTATTTATAGGATTAGATTATTATTAATTGAATTAGTGAACGAACCACACTGATTCCTGGACGTACTGACCTCCAGTAATAACCCCCCAATGTAGGTGTTTGAGGTTTGGTTTTTTAATAATACAGCCCATTAATTATTCTTATGATCATACTTTCTAGTCATATCCATAGTCACTGGTTTTCTCTAGAATTTTATCTAATGATCTGAAATTCTCAGTTTCCCTCTTTCCTTTAAAAGCGGGTGGTCCTTCGTAATTTAATTTACTACTTTAATTATTAATTAATCAGAATCAAACCCAAATATCCCACATTATGGTCCTTATCGAACCGGATAGGCATTAAACTTATAATTAAAATATTAACCATTAATAACTAATCCTTGTGTGATAGAAGCTAGACTAACTATTTAATTAATTGTGTCAACTAACAGTGTTACACATCAGTTAGCCTAGATCACACTAACATAGCTACCTTATACATAGCTTTAGTGGGTCATAACCAATTACCCACAACATTTAGACCTACACTTCATACTGAAGTAGAATCCTTAGGTCACCAAGAGCAACAGCTCATAACCTTATATTAATCACTAACACCAATTAAGTGTTAACCATTTAGGCTATACCAATGTTTCAATATATGGCTGTCAGCAGACTGGCCATTATAGCCTGAATCCATGTTATAATTACTGATTTACTCAAGTCAGTGGATCATTAATATTTAGGGATCCAGTATACTAATATAAATTACTGATCTCATACTAGTTAATCATTACTAACCCTGATAATATTTTATTCCACAATTAGGAGTACATTCAGGAGTTAAGTAATATTTACGGCAGTAGAATACTTGCCAAACACAATTAATTCTTTTGTGTTCATTTAATTTCTTATACACATAATTACACAAGTGTATATTATATAAAATACAAAAAACCCAAAAACACAGCACAATTATTTGCACATTACTGCACCATAATATAATCTTTGCCAACCTTCATTAGGTAGCAATTTAGGCTGTGATTGTGTTGAATCTGGCACAAGCACAGACTAAATATAGTTGTAGTTTCTCAAGTAGAAATTCTCACGACTAGGCTTGAGCTAGTTAGTGACATATATTATTCTTTTGTGCTGACCCTATCAAGGGTGGGATTAACCATTTATTGTGTAATTATTTTATTGCATATTTCTATGTATGTTTTTGAGTGTTACTCTAAGTCCACTACCCATCCGAGGCTGATTTAGAAGAGCTAAGCTGAGGAACACCTGTAGTGAGACCAAGGTACCAATCAAATCTTAGTTGCTTATTATTAGGTAGGTAGCTAACCTCTAAATGAGGTAAATTACAACCAGCCTCAAGAAACATTAGGCTGTCAATACTTATACCTGCTCTGCATCAAGGAGCAGACCATAGCTATACCACTAGCTACATAAGCCCTATCAGGCTCAATTTACCGCAAGAATGAATCCTTTACAAAGGAACGCAAGATTCTTGAGAGCTCTTCAAGGCCCTTTAGGAAAACTGCTTATGAAATGTCATTTCTGTGTCGAAACTGACCCAGGTGACGTCTACAGACTAGCAAGTTACATAAAGTACGCCACCCAAAAATATGATTATATCAAGACTGTAATCGAGTCCCACAGGAATTTACTCCAAGCCGGTCATACTGTCTCAGACCACTTAAGTCTAACAGAATCTGATCTCGATAACTATGAACATTCTGTTCAAACCAGTTTAGACCGATACAAGAAGGTGCTTGCGAGACAAGATATTCCCGAGTGGGTGGATCAGATCATTAATAGACCTGTTACCAAGTTAACACTCAGCTCAGATGAAATACTTTAGCTAAATCAAGACGAGGAGAATCCTCTAATCAATGCTGATCACTATACAAGATCAGCAACTGAAGATCAACCTTCATTTTCTAACCTCTCATCTAACACAGCTTCATGTGATGATTTGTTTACAGAGTCTGATCAAATTTCGGACCACTCTTCTCAATGTTCCCTGGATTCTATAAGTTCAATACATAAGGCTACTGAATTAACTAGCTTATCACCAGAACCCAGAGAAACAAATGAAGCTGCAGATGAAACAAGTGAAGCTGCAATGATCAGTGAATCTGAACCAGAAAATGATAAAGCTAATGCTGCAGCAGCAGCCGAAGCTGTAATCAAAGCTGAGGCTACACAAGAAGCCTTAAGCAACACAAGTAATGGTCACAATTGCTCACAACAGCCTTCTAAAGTAAGTGCTAACAATGAGAAGACTATTATAAACCTTGTACACCAATTATTAAATTTATCTTCGCCAGAGCAATCAGTTGACTCTTTACAAGACTTTAGTTTTCAGCTTGAGTCACTGATAAATTCTTTCAGTAAAGAGGTGGATCACCCAACTACTGAGTGGATGACTAAAATTATCATCCAGAGAAAATTGTCTGGTGACACACTTAATAAACTATATGTATGCCAGAATGGTAATACCCTGTCAATGCAGGATATATTTACAGGTTTGCGTAATATGAGCAATCATACAGCAGACCAAGCAATTAATGCTGAATCTGAATGCACCAAAACTGTACCTACATCAGTTTCCTTGCCTGAAACTCCTAATGTGACACTGTCACTAGGTAACCAAGGTGCTAATACTCAATTTAACGACAATCAGTCAAATACTGATTCATCAGTGAGGCCTAAGAGTCCCACAGGTGCTTCTAAGAGACCTAATAGTCCAAAGAGCACTCCCAAGAGCCTGTTAATGGTTCCCCAGAGTACACCAAGTACTCACAAGAGAATAAATAACAAGCAAATGCAAACAGCAAACCCATCACAACCTGCAAATACTGTTTTACCTAAACCCGTAACACCTAAACGATCTGTAGGATGGGGAATGTGCTTGTTTTGCAATCAAAAACATTCTCTGTACAAATGTACTAATTATCCTAATCGAGACACAAGAGTCAGACGACTCAAACAGTTACACAAATGTACTAGGTGTCTCAAACCACATAATGTTAACAGCTGTGACACCCCACTGAACACCTGCAATAGGTGTAGAAGGGGCAAGCATCATGCTGCACTGTGCAAATTAGTTAGGACTAATTATGTCAATCCTAGAATAGGACGTAGAGAATCTACACAAGTACAGTGCTGCAAGGTGCGAGATGTGTACAGCGTAACTACACAAGCATCTCAAGTGGATGCTGCTTTGCCTACTGCCCAACTTCAAGTGAAGAAGAGAGGAACCAAGATCACCATACGTGGACTATTTGACCAAGGTTCCCAGAGAACTTTCATTACTCAAAGGGCAGCAGAGGCACTTAATTTACAACCAATAGGACAGGTAAAATTAAACTTGTCAGGGTTCATGATAAATCGAGGAATCCATGAATACACAGTAGTTCAACCGCTTGTACGACTAGGTAGTCAAGCCAAGGCTGTCCAAGCCATTGTTGTAGATCAAATAACTTTAGACTTAAATATTAAGGGTCTGGGGTACACAACCTACTTCCTACAGGAACGTGAAATTAATTTGGCTGACAACAAATTAATGTCTGACCGCCTTAACAATGTAGATGTACTAGTAGGAGCCGACTACTATTACCAGTTCATAACTGGACATGTTAAACGATTGGGAATGAATATGCTCCAATCTGCAGGAGGCTACTTACTTACTGGTAAAGTTCTGAATGTGAACAAGCCTAAACCTGCCAACAATAATAAATTAGTCAGCAGTAAATCAATTCTCCAGCAACAAGCTAAAAGGAGAAACACAGCTGAATAATAAACTCAGATTGAATGTAGTACAATTGATACTCGCCGAGATGTTTCATAGCTCTCAGTGATAACCAATGGTCCGTACTCAAACAAGTACAAGTCACAGCGACCAAGCCATTGAATTCACTGCAGACCTAGAATTATTCTCGACAAGTAGTAATTGACCACACTCAGTCTTCCTAGTTAAATTGTAATGTTAGGCTAGAGAATCTAGTACTCCCTAGGAATTAATAATGTTAGGCTAGAGAATCTAGCACTTAATGCCACTGGCATTTCCTGAATTTAGTGATAACATTCACTAGGACCACTGGTCCACTATACTTGCGCTTAAAGGTTTGCCAAGAAAACCTTAATACCATGTTTTCTGCACTAAGAGTTAGTGATAAATACTTGCATTAATTGTTTGAGTTGTTTTCTTTCGTTTCTGCTTATTTAGTGTAGGAGCGCAACACGAACAAACTTGCAAACTTACTAATAGGTAAGTGAATTTCCAGAGAACTAATATGTTTAATGCATTACCGTTAAACATTAGCATTGTTAATTAACATGCTTCATGAGCTTAACATAGCTCACCTTAGAATTAACGTAATAATATGAGTGCTCGTTCACCATGCGCACGAGCTTAATATTGCTCGCCATGATAACTGAATGACAAAGCTCCACCTCGTTAATTCGAGTTCACTGAACTCACCCTGTTAACTGTTAACGAGCTCCATGTAGCTCACCCTGTCAGCACTGCTGACGAGCTCAATGCAGCTCACCCTGTCAACACTGTTGACGAGTTCAATGTAACTCACCCTGTTAACTGTTAACGAGCTCCATGCAGCTCACCCTGTTAGCACCAGCTAACGAGCTCCAGACAGCTCACCCTGTTAGCACCAGCTAACGAGCTCACTGTAGCTCACCCTGTCAACACTGTTGACGAGTTCACTGCAACTCACCCTGTTAGCACTAGCTAACGAGCTCCATGCAGCTCACCCTGTTAGCACCAGCTAACGAGCTCACTGTAGCTCACCCTGTCAACACTGTTGACGAGTTCACTGTAACTCACCCTGTTAGCACTAGCTAACGAGCTCCATGTAGCTCACCCTGTCAACACTGTTGACGAGTTCACTGTAACTCACCCTGTTAGCACTGCTAACGAGCTCAATGTAGCTCACCCTGTCAACACTGTTGACGAGTTCACTGTAACTCACTCTGTTAGCACTGCTAACGAGCTCACTGTAGCTCACCCTGTCAGCACTGCTGACGAAATCACTGTAGCTCACCATGTTCACGAGCTCAATGTAGCTCACCCTGTCAACACTGTTGACGAGTTCACTGCAACTCACCCTGTTAGCACTGCTAACGAGCTCAATGTAGCTCACCCTGTCAACACTGTTGACGAGTTCACTGCAACTCACCCTGTCAGCACTGCTGACGAGCTCACTGTAGCTCACCCTGTCAACACTGTTGACGAGTTCACTGCAACTCACCCTGTTAGCACTGCTAACGAGCTCAATGTAGCTCACCCTGTCAACACTGTTGACGAGTTCACTGCAACTCACCCTGTTAGCACTGCTAACGAGCTCAATGTAACTCACCCTGTCAACACTGTTGACTAGTTCACTGTAACTCACCTTGTCAGCACTGCTGACGAGCTCACTGTAGCTCACCATATTCACGAGTTCACTATAGCTCGACTTGTTAATGAGCTCAATACTGCTCACAATGTTAATTCGAGTACATTTTTGCTCACAATTAGCTTAGTCCCTCACTTAGGTAGGTTAGAAATTCAAACCATTTATTTAGGTAGGCTTAGGGACTTTAGTAGTGTCAACTGAGTACTAGCCTAATCTGTACTCACCATTAATTACAGTTGACTATACTTATAGAGACTGATTTAATAAACTCGAATTCATGTAAAGGTGGTTTCGTACTAACCAGTTTACAGTGTCAAGCCTATGAGCTGCCATTTAATTAGCTCATAAGTCAGAATGACTAGGCTACTAATCTCACTGTCGACTCAGAATTTTCCTTGATTTTAATGAACAAACTTTTCAGTTCTCTACTTTCTATTATTTTAGCTAGTTAGCAAATTAGTTGTACCATCAGTCAGCATGACTACTGCACGGCAGTGCACATTTAATTCAATTTCCTCATTTGAATTTGGGGTGATCGTGATGCTGCGTGATGTTATTGTCTAGTAACTCAATAGTTACAAGTCACAGTGACTTTACTGTAGTGTCATAGTCTCCTTAATCTCGAATGACTAATAATACTCTACTGTATAATCATACAATAGTGTTATCAGTTCTTAGGAACTTATTCTGAGTTTACCTACGATTCAGCAGCTACGTAATACACCATTACATGTCACTGCGACCTTAGTTGTTGAGTTTATTGTGAGCTTTAGAGTGTTCCTGATTACCGATAACTTAATCATTTAATGTTTCATTATTTCATGCATGTTTCCACTAAGGGAAAATGCAAGCCTATTACAACTCTGAAGAAGAATAATTTCTTTCACATCCCACTGAGAAAACTATGATGAAACTACGATGTGATATCACGTAACGAAACCTTACACGTCACTATGACCCAGGATATCGCATCACCGTAGATTTTGTTAGTTTAAATTGGGAGAGTTGAATTCTATAAATATTGTGTAGGCTACAAACAACATATTTCATTTGACATGTAAATAACAAGACTCAAATTCTTGTAAGTCCTTGATAAATCCGGGACGTTCGTTATGTGTGTACTAACATACTAACATACTAACATACTAATGTATTAATCTTAATATCACTTCGGGATAGGTCAGTACAACACAGTACACTGCGACCCTGGGAATCCCCCCCCCCCCCGGAGTTATGTTGGATATTTCCAACATCGAATACAGCATTGTTGTATTCTCATTACTTATTACTAACCATATTAATATTGTATTAGGTAAAATTAACAACTCGTAGAATTCTCATGTACTAATAATTCATCTGTGCATTAGGCTAGAATTCTCACGTCACCTGACGCCAGTATTGCGTCAGATTTCTTTACAGTAAAACACATTATATTCAATTTGTGTGAGAATTAAATACGATTCTCCATAATTAAAGCATTCTGTATGACAACTGATTGCAGACGAATTGTTCTCTAACTAAAAGCCGAATAAAGCGTTAGAATTATACCGCCTACCTCGCGATAGTTTTAACGTCATCAATGAATGCCATAAGGAGACATTAATTCCTCTCCCTTATATATTTACTATTCTTAAATAGTTAAATAATAATATTCCGTTCCTCTAAATAATAAACCCGTCCAGTCTTTAGAGTTTCAAGCGCGAATGCGAGAAATATTAATGTTCAAGACAATAATTTGTATTGTGAACGTCGACTGGGCGTGGGTTGGGGGACGCCATCCTCAGTCGGGAAGCATACACGTGGGGAACCGAAGAGAGGCAGACCTGCGCTTAACGTACTCACTTAAGACGCCATTGTCCAGCAAATAGGACAAGTGTGTCCATCCACAGAGGAAAGCCGCCACTGTGAGGCGTGAACGACCTTGCAGATAATATCTTCAACTAGTGCTGGTGTTAAAGAGGGATCTTAGACTTGGTTCCTGACGACACGTGATCAGCCAGCTTGAAACGCATCAATCCAGGATAGGTTCACCGGAACTTGGGATGCGTAATTACGGCAATCTTAATACTTACACAGTGCCCACAGCTAAGTACCTTTTATTTGATGCATCATTTATAAGTTTATTAATAGCGGGGTGATTGCACGTCGCGCGGCAAGACAACACCTAATAACAGGTGATTAGAATTCTATCTGTAGATATCAATAATCTTGAATATGAATTGAGTAGTTAAATCAATTGCTACTGGTAGTTATTTATCTTGCAGCTTGAGAGACGGATTCCTCATGCTGCCTTCTCCATGTTAATCGTGCCATTCGTCAATGTGCCAGACTTGGAGATTAAGAGGACTTCCAGAGTTATCTAAAGGAACCTACTACAAGCTAAGGCTTATTTCTTTTTCCTATATTTTAGCAATTTGATACATTCAGAATGTTCAACATAATGTGTGATTTACTGTAACTCATTACTATGCTCATATTCATGTTCTTCTTTGTATGAATAATATTATATTCAGCATTATTTATATGATTAGATTATTATTAATTGAATTAGTGAACGAACCACACTGATTCCTGGACGTACTGACCTCCAGTAATAACCCCCCAATGTAGGTGTTTGAGGTTTGTTTTTTTAATAATACAGCCCATTAATTATTCTTATGATCATACTTTCTAGTCATATCCATAGTCACTGGTTTTCTCTAGAATTTTATCTAATGATCTGAAATTCTCAGTTTCCCTCTTTCCTTTAAAAGCGGGTGGTCCTTCGTAATTTAATTTACTACTTTAATTATTAATTAATCAGAATCAAACCCAAATATCCCACAACGTTTATCATCCCCTTTTCCTTTATTTGATTTAAACAAAATATCATCGAATTAGGCAATATTTTGCCGTTTTTCCATGTTTTTGTGAATTTTCAGTCTATGGGTATTAATTCATTATATATACGATAAAAATGATGCAAACAAATAATTGACTAGATAATAACCTAAAATACTTCATTTTCAATCAACTATTTGTTTCTCGTTAAAATACTGAGTAAGATATTGAAAAAGGGAGAAGTTCTGTTTTTATTGCATATATCGACGTTTCAGCCTGATTAGAGCGGTTTTACGTGTACATCTTCCCTTGTTAATATAAACGGAAAATCAAGAACATTATAGTTAATTGTAATGAAAACACATTGTTTTTTATCATTTGTATTGGAAACAACATTGTCATATGTCTTTTCTTGGAACTAAATAATACGAAACCTCACTCTATGATTTGAAGGTAAAATCCTCAAATATGGTAAAATAGTGACTCTTCCACGTTAATCATGTAGTTTGATATTACGCACATATATTCATTTTTACCAATATTTCGATACTATTTCATGTAGTATCAGGATATGTGATCTGGCCTTCAAATCTCAGAATTTCGCATAATATTGCATTTTAAGCAAGTTTTCTTGCATTTTGTTTCGTACGAAAAATCATCGAATTTACCAATATTTTGACGTTTATCATCCCCTTTTCCTTCATGTGATTTAAATAAAATATCATCGAATTAGGCAATATTTTGCCGTTTTCCACGTTTTTGTGAATTTTCAGTCCATGGGTAATAATTCATATATATACGATAAAAATGATGCAAACACATAATTGATTAGATAATAACCTTAAATACTTCATTTTCAATCTATTTGAAAATATATTTTTCATATATTTCATATATTTTCATATATTTGTTTCTCGTTAAAATACTGATTAAGATATTGAAAAGGGGAGAAGTTCGGTTTTTATTGCATATATCGACGTTTCAGCCGGATTAGAGCGGTTTTACGTGTACATCTTCTCTCGTTAATAAGAACGGAAAATCAAGAACATTATTGTTAATTCTAATGAAAACACATTGTTTTTTATCATTTGTATTGGAAACAACATTGTCATACGTCTTTTCTTGGAACTAAATAATACGAAACCTCGCTCTATGATTTGAAGGTAAAATCCTCAAATATGGTAAAATAGTGACTTTTTCACGTTAATCATGTAGTTTGATATTACGCAAATATATTCATTTTTACCAATATTTCGATACTATTTCATGTAGTATCACGATATGTGATTTGGCCTTCAAATCGTAGAATTTCGCATAATATTGCATTTTAAGCAAGTTTTCTTGCATTTTGTTTCGTACGAAAAATCATCAAATTTAACAATATTTTGACGTTTATCATCTCCTTTTCCTTTATGTGATTTAAACAAAATATCATCGAGTTAGGCAATATTTTTCCGTTTTCCACGTTTTTGTGAATTTTCCGTCCATGGGTATTACTTCATATATATACGATAAAAATGATGCAAACACATAATTGATTAGATAATAACCTTAAATACTTTATTTTCAATCATCTATTTGTTTCTCGTTAAAATACTGAGTAAGATATTGAAAAGGGGAGAAGTTCGGTTTTTATTGCATATATCGACGTTTCAGCTGGATTAGAGCGGTTTTACGTGTACATCTTCCCTCGTTAATATAAACGGAAAATCAAGAACATTATAGTTAATTCTAATGAAAACACATTGATTTTTATCATTTGTATTGGAAACAACATTGTCATATGTCTTTTCTTGGATCTAAATAATACGAAACCTCGCTCAATGATTTGGAGTTAAAATCCTCAAATTTGGTTTAATAGTGACTTTTTCACGTTTTTCATGTAGTTTGATATTACGTAAATATATTCATTTTTACCAATATTTCGATACTATTTCATGTAGTATCACGATATGTGATTTGGCCTTCAAATCTCAGAATTTCGCATAATATTGCATTTTAAACAAGTTTTCTTGCATTTTGTTTCGTACGAAAAATCATCAAATTTAACAATATTTTGACGTTTATCATCTCCTTTTCCTTTATGTGATTTAAACAAAATATCATCGAGTTAGGCAATATTTTTCCGTTTTCCACGTTTTTGTGAATTTTCCGTCCATGGGTATTAATTCATATATATACGATAAAAATGATGCAAACACATAATTGATTAGATAATAACCTTAAATACTTCATTTCAATCATCTATTTGTTTCTCTTTAAAATACTGAGTAAGATATTGAAAAGGGGAGAAGTTCGGTTTTTATTGCATATATCGACGTTTCAGCCTGATTAGAGCGGTTTTACGTGTACATCTTCCCTTGTTAATATAAACGAAAAATCAAGAACATTATAGTTAATTCTAATGAAAACACATTGTTTTTTATCATTTGTATTGGAAACAACATTGTCATATGTCTTTTCTTGGAACTAAATAATACGAAACCTCGCTCTATGATTTGAAGGTAAAATCCTCAAATATGGTAAAATAGTGACTTTTCCACGTTAATCATGTAGTTTGATATTACGCACATATATTCATTTTTACCAATATTTCGATACTATTTCATGTAGTATCACGATATGTGATTTGGCCTTCAAATCTCAGAATTTCGCATAATATTACATTTCATCAAATTTAGCAATATTTTGACGTTTATCATCCCCTTTTCCTTCATGTGATTTAAATAAAATATCATCGAATTAGGCAATATTTTGCCGTTTTCCACGTTTTTGTGAATTTTCAGTCCATGGGTATTAATTCATATATATACGATAAAAATGATGCAAACACATAATTGATTAGATAATAACCTTAAATACTTCATTTTCAATCTATTTGAAAATATATTTTTCATATATTTCATATATTTTCATATATTTGTTTCTCGTTAAAATACTGATTAAGATATTGAAAAGGGGAGAAGTTCGGTTTTTATTGCATATATCGACGTTTCAGCCGGATTAGAACGGTTTTACGTGTACATCTTCCCTCGTTAATATAAACGGAAAATCAAGAACATTATAGTTAATTCTTGTGAAAACACATTGTTTTTTATCATTTGTATTGGAAACAACATTGTCATATGTCTTTTCTTGGAACTAAATAATACGAAATCTCTCTCTATGATTTGAAGGTAAAATCCTCAAATATGGTAAAATAGTGACTTTTTCACGTTAATCATGTAGTTTGATATTACGCAAATATGTTCATTTTTACCAATATTTCGATACTATTTCATGTAGTATCACGATATGTGATTTGGCCTTCAAATCTCAGAATTTCGCATAATATTGCATTTTAAGCAAGTTTTCTTGCATTTTGTTTCGTACGAAAAATCATCGAATTTAGCAATATTTTGACGTTTATCATCCCCTTTTCCTTCATGTGATTTAAACAAAATATCATCGAACTAGGCAATATTTTGCCGTTTTCCACGTTTTTGTGAATTTTCAGTCCATGGGTATTACTTCATATATATACGATAAAAATGATGCAAACACATAATTGATTAGATAATAACCTTAAATACTTCATTTTCAATCTATTTGAAAATATATTTTTCATATATTTCATATATTTTCATATATTTATTTCTCGTTAAAATACTGATTAAGATATTGAAAAGGGGAGAAGTTCGGTTTTTATTGCATATATCGACGTTTCAGCCGGATTAGAACGGTTTTACGTGTACATCTTCCCTCGTTAATATAAACGGAAAATCAAGAACATTATAGTTAATTCTTGTGAAAACACATTGTTTTTTATCATTTGTATTGGAAACAACATTGTCATATGTCTTTTCTTGGAACTAAATAATACGAAATCTCTCTCTATGATTTGAAGGTAAAATCCTCAAATATGGTAAAATAGTGACTTTTTCACGTTAATCATGTAGTTTGATATTACGCAAATATATTCATTTTTACCAATATTTCGATACTATTTCATGTAGTATCACGATATGTGATTTGGCCTTCAAATCTCAGAATTTCGCATAATATTGCATTTTAAGCAAGTTTTCTTGCATTTTGTTTCGTACGAAAAATCATCGAATTTAGCAATATTTTGACGTTTATCATCCCCTTTTCCTTCATGTGATTTAAATAAAATATCATCGAATTAGGCAATATTTTGCCGTTTTCCACGTTTTTGTGAATTTTCAGTCCATTGGTATTAATTCATATATATACGATAAAAATGATGCAAACACATAATTGATTAGATAATAACCTTAAATACTTCATTTTCAATCTATTTGAAAATATATTTTTCATATATTTCATATATTTTCATATATTTATTTCTCGTTAAAATACTGATTAAGATATTGAAAAGGGGAGAAGTTCGGTTTTTATTGCATATATCGACGTTTCAGCCGGATTAGAACGGTTTTACGTGTACATCTTCCCTCGTTAATATAAACGGAAAATCAAGAACATTATAGTTAATTCTAGTGAAAACACATTGTTTTTTATCATTTGTATTGGAAACAACATTGTCATATGTCTTTTCTTGGAACTAAATAATACGATACCTTGCTCTATGATTTGAAGGTAAAATCCTCAAATATGGTAAAATAGTGACTTTTTCACGTTAATCATGTAGTTTGATATTACGCACATATATTCATTTTTACCAATATTTCGATACTATTTCATGTAGTATCACGATATGTGATTTGGCCTTCAAATCTCAGAATTTCGCATAATATTGTATTTTAAGCAAGTTTTCTTGCATTTTGTTTCGTACGAAAAATCATCGAATTTACCAATATTTTGACGTTTATCATGCCCTTTTCCTTCATGTGATTTAAATAAAATATCATCGAATTAGGCAATATTTTGCCGTTTTCCACGTTTTTGTGAATTTTCAGTCCGTGGGTATTAATTCATATATATACGATAAAAATGATGCAAACACATAATTGATTAGATAATAACCTTAAATACTTAATTTTCAATCATCTATTTGTTTCTCGTTAAAATACTGAGTAAGATATTAAAAAGGGGAGAAGTTCGGTTTTTATTGCATATATCGACGTTTCAGCCGGATTAGAGCGGTTTTACGTGTACATCTTCCCTCGTTAATATAAAGGGAAAATCAAGAACAGTATAGTTAATTCTAACGAAAACACATTGATTTTTATCATTTGTATTGGAAACAACATTGTCATATGTCTTTTCTTGGATCTAAATAATACGAAACCTCGCTCTATGATTTGGAGTTAAAATCCTCAAATATGGTTAAATAGTGACTTTTTCACGTTTTTCATGTAGTTTGATATTACGTAAACATATTCATTTTTACCAATATTTCGATACTATTTCATGTAGTATCACGATATGTGATTTGGCCTTCAAATCTCAGAATTTCGCATAATATTGCATTTTAAGCAAGTTTTCTTGCATTTTGTTTCGTACGAAAAATCATCGAATTTAGCAATATTTTGACGTTTATCATCCCCTTTTCCTTCATGTGATTTAAACAAAATATCATCGAACTAGGCAATATTTTGCCGTTTTCCACGTTTTTGTGAATTTTCAGTCCATGGGTATTACTTCATATATATACGATAAAAATGATGCAAACACATAATTGATTAGATAATAACCTTAAATACTTAATTTTCAATCATCTATTTGTTTCTCGTTAAAATACTGAGTAAGATATTGAAAAGGGGAGAAGTTCGGTTTTTATTGCATATATCGACGTTTCAGCCGGATTAGAGCGGTTTTACGTGTACATCTTCCTTCGTTAATATAAACGGAAAATCAAGAACATTATAGTTAATTCTAATGAAAACACATTGATTTTTATCATTTGTATTGGAAACAACATTGTCATATGTCTTTTCTTGGATCTAAATAATACGAAACCTCGCTCTATGATTTGGAGTTAAAATCCTCAAATATGGTTAAATAGTGACTTTTTCACGTTTTTCATGTAGTTTGATATTACGTAAATATATTCATTTTTACCAATATTTCGATACTATTTCATGTAGTATCACGATATGTGATTTGGCCTTCAAATCTCAGAATTTCGCATAATATTGCATTTTAAGCAAGTTTTCTTGCATTTTGTTTCGTACGAAAAATCATCAAATTAACAATATTTTGACGTTTATCATCCCCTTTTCCTTCATGTGATTTAAATAAAATATTATCGAATTAGGCAATATTTTGCCGTTTTCCACGTTTTTGTGAATTTTCAGTCCATGGGTATTAATTCATATATATACGATAAAAATGATGCAAACACATAATTGATTAGATAATAACCTTAAATACTTCATTTTCAATCTTTTTGAAAATATATTTTTCATATATTTCATATATTTTCATATATTTATTTCTCGTTAAAATACTGATTAAGATATTGAAAAGGGGAGAAGTTCGGTTTTTATTGCATATATCGACGTTTCAGCCGGATTAGAACGGTTTTACGTGTACATCTTCCCTCGTTAATATAAACGGAAAATCAAGAACATTATAGTTAATTCTAGTGAAAACACATTGTTTTTTATCATTTGTATTGGAAACAACATTGTCATATGTCTTTTCTTGGAACTAAATAATACGATACCTTGCTCTATGATTTGAAGGTAAAATCCTCAAATATGGTAAAATAGTGACTTTTTCATGTTAATCATGTAGTTTGATATTACGCACATATATTCATTTTTACCAATATTTCGATACTATTTCATGTAGTATCACGATATGTGATTTGGCCTTCAAATCTCAGAATTTCGCATAATATTGCATTTTAAGCAAGTTTTCTTGCATTTTGTTTCGTACGAAAAATCATCGAATTTACCAATATTTTGACGTTTATCATGCCCTTTTCCTTCATGTGATTCAAATAAAATATCATCGAATTAGGCAATATTTTGCCGTTTTCCACGTTTTTGTGAATTTTCAGTCCATGGGTATTAATTCCTATATATACGATAAAAATGATGCAAACACATAATTGATTAGATAATAACCTTAAATACTTAATTTTCAATCATCTATTTGTTTCTCGTTAAAATACTGAGTAAGATATTAAAAAGGGGAGAAGTTCGGTTTTTATTGCATATAACGACGTTTCAGCCGGATTAGAGCGGTTTTACGTGTACATCTTCCCTCGTTAATATAAACGGAAAATCAAGAACAGTATAGTTAATTCTAACGAAAACACATTGATTTTTATCATTTGTATTGGAAACAACATTGTCATATGTCTTTTCTTGGATCTAAATAATACGAAACCTCGCTCTATGATTTGGAGTTAAAATCCTCAAATATGGTTAAATAGTGACTTTTTCACGTTTTTCATGTAGTTTGATATTACGTAAACATATTCATTTTTACCAATATTTCGATACTATTTCATGTAGTATCACGATATGTGATTTGGCCTTCAAATCTCAGAATTTCGCATAATATTGCATTTTAAGCAAGTTTTCTTGCATTTTGTTTCGTACGAAAAATCATCAAATTTAGCAATATTTTGACGTTTATCATCCCCTTTTCCTTCATGTGATTTAAATAAAATATCATCGAATTAGGCAATATTTTGCCGTTTTCCACGTTTTTGTGAATTTTCAGTCCATGGGTATTAATTCATATATATACGATAAAAATGATGCAAACACATAATTGATTAGATAATAACCTTAAATACTTCATTTTCAATCTATTTGAAAATATATTTTTCATATATTTCATATATTTTCATATATTTATTTCTCGTTAAAATACTGATTAAGATATTGAAAAGGGGAGAAGTTCGGTTTTTATTGCATATATCGACGTTTCAGCCGGATTAGAACGGTTTTACGTGTACATCTTCCCTCGTTAATATAAACGGAAAATCAAGAACATTATAGTTAATTCTTGTGAAAACACATTGTTTTTTATCATTTGTATTGGAAACAACATTTTTATATGTCTTTTCTTGGAATTAAATAATACGAAATCTCTGTCTATGATTTGAAGGTAAAATCCTCAAATATGGTAAAATAGTGACTTTTTCACGTTAATCATGTAGTTTGATATTACGCAAATATATTCATTTTTACCAATATTTCGATACTATTTCATGTAGTATCACGATATGTGATTTGGCCTTCAAATCTCAGAATTTCGCATAATATTGCATTTTAAGCAAGTTTTCTTGCATTTTGTTTCGTACGAAAAATCATCGAATTTAGCAATATTTTGACGTTTATCATCCCCTTTTCCTTCAGGTGATTTAAACAAAATATCATCGAACTAGGCAATATTTTGCCGTTTTCCACGTTTTTGTGAATTTTCAGTCAATGGGTATTACTTCATATATATACGATAAAAATGATGCAAACACATAATTGATTAGATAATAACCTTAAATACTTAATTTTCAATCATCTATTTGTTTCTCGTTAAAATACTGAGTAAGATATTGAAAAGGGGAGAAGTTCGGTTTTTATTGCATATATCGACGTTTCAGCCGGATTAGAGCGGTTTTACGTGTACATCTTCCCTCGTTAATATAAACGGAAAATCAAGAACATTATAGTTAATTCTAATGAAAACACATTGATTTTTATCATTTGTATTGGAAACAACATTGTCATATGTCTTTTCTTGGATCTAAATAATACGAAACCTCGCTCTATGATTTGGAGTTAAAATCCTCAAATATGGTTAAATAGTGACTTTTTCACGTTTTTCATGTAGTTTGATATTACGTAAATATATTCATTTTTACCAATATTTCGATACTATTTCATGTAGTATCACGATATGTGATATGGCCTTCAAATCTCAGAATTTCGCATAATATTGCATTTTAAGCAAGTTTTCTTGCATTTTGTTTCGTACGAAAAATCATCAAATTTAGCAATATTTTGACGTTTATCATCCCCTTTTCCTTCATGTGATTTAAATAAAATATCATCGAATTAGGCAATATTTTGCCGTTTTCCACGTTTTTGTGAATTTTCAGTCCGTGGGTATTAATTCATATATATACGATAAAAATGATGCAAACACATAATTGATTAGATAATAACCTTAAATACTTCATTTTCAATCTATTTGAAAATATATTTTTCATATATTTCATATATTTTCATATATTTATTTCTCGTTAAAATACTGATTAAGATATTGAAAAGGGGAGAAGTTCGGTTTTTATTGCATATATCGACGTTTCAGCCGGATTAGAACGGTTTTACGTGTACATCTTCCCTCGTTAATATAAACGGAAAATCAAGAACATTATAGTTAATTCTAGTGAAAACACATTGTTTTTTATCATTTGTATTGGAAACAACATTGTCATATGTCTTTTCTTGGAACTAAATAATACGAAACCTCGCTCTATGATTTGAAGGTAAAATCCTCAAATATGGTAAAATAGTGACTTTTTCACGTTAATCATGTAGTTTGATATTACGCACATATATTCATTTTTACCAATATTTCGATACTATTTCATGTAGTATCACGATATGTGATTTGGCCTTCAAATCTCAGAATTTCGCATAATATTGCATTTTAAGCAAGTTTTCTTGCATTTTGTTTCGTACGAAAAATCATCGAATTTACCAATATTTTGTCGTTTATCATGCCCTTTTCCTTCATGTGATTTAAATAAAATATCATCGAATTAGGCAATATTTTGCCGTTTTCCACGTTTTTGTGAATTTTCAGTCCGTGGGTATTAATTCATATATATACGATAAAAATGATGCAAACACATAATTGATTAGATAATAACCTTAAATACTTAATTTTCAATCATCTATTTGTTTCTCGTTAAAATACTGAGTAAGATATTAAAAAGGGGAGAAGTTCGGTTTTTATTGCATATATCGACGTTTCAGCCGGATTAGAGCGGTTTTACGTGTACATCTTCCCTCGTTAATATAAAGGGAAAATCAAGAACAGTATAGTTAATTCTAACGAAAACACATTGATTTTTATCATTTGTATTGGAAACAACATTGTCATATGTCTTTTCTTGGATCTAAATAATACGAAACCTCGCTCTATGATTTGGAGTTAAAATCCTCAAATATGGTTAAATAGTGACTTTTTCACGTTTTTCATGTAGTTTGATATTACGTAAACATATTCATTTTTACCAATATTTCGATACTATTTCATGTAGTATCACGATATGTGATTTGGCCTTCAAATCTCAGAATTTCGCATAATATTGCATTTTAAGCAAGTTTTCTTGCATTTTGTTTCGTACGAAAAATCATCGAATTTAGCAATATTTTGACGTTTATCATCCCCTTTTCCTTCATGTGATTTAAACAAAATATCATCGAACTAGGCAATATTTTGCCGTTTTCCACGTTTTTGTGAATTTTCAGTCCATGGGTATTAATTCATATATATACGATAAAAATGATGCAAACACATAATTGATTAGATAATAACCTTAAATACTTCATTTTCAATCTATTTGAAAATATATTTTTCATATATTTCATATATTTTCATATATTTATTTCTCGTTAAAATACTGATTAAGATATTGAAAAGGGGAGAAGTTCGGTTTTTATTGCATATATCGACGTTTCAGCCGGATTAGAGCGGTTTTACGTGTACATCTTCCCTCGTTAATATAAACGGAAAATCAAGAACATTATAGTTAATTCTAATGAAAACACATTGATTTTTATCATTTGTATTGGAAACAACATTGTCATATGTCTTTTCTTGGATCTAAATAATACGAAACCTCGCTCTATGATTTGGAGTTAAAATCCTCAAATATGGTTAAATAGTGACTTTTTCACGTTTTTCATGTAGTTTGATATTACGTAAATATATTCATTTTTACCAATATTTCGATACTATTTCATGTAGTATCACGATATGTGATATGGCCTTCAAATCTCAGAATTTCGCATAATATTGCATTTTAAGCAAGTTTTCTTGCATTTTGTTTCGTACGAAAAATCATCAAATTTAGCAATATTTTGACGTTTATCATCCCCTTTTCCTTCATGTGATTTAAATAAAATATCATCGAATTAGGCAATATTTTGCCGTTTTCCACGTTTTTGTGAATTTTCAGTCCATGGGTATTAATTCATATATATACGATTAAAATGATGCAAACACATAATTGATTAGATAATAACCTTAAATACTTCATTTTCAATCTATTTGAAAATATATTTTTCATATATTTCATATATTTTCATATATTTATTTCTCGTTAAAATACTGATTAAGATATTGAAAAGGGGAGAAGTTCGGTTTTTATTGCATATATCGACGTTTCAGCCGGATTAGAACGGTTTTACGTGTACATCTTCCCTCGTTAATATAAACGGAAAATCAAGAACATTATAGTTAATTCTAGTGAAAACACATTGTTTTTTATCATTTGTATTGGAAACAACATTGTCATATGTCTTTTCTTGGAACTAAATAATACGAAACCTCGCTCTATGATTTGAAGGTAAAATCCTCAAATATGGTAAAATAGTGACTTTTTCACGTTAATCATGTAGTTTGATATTACGCACATATATTCATTTTTACCAATATTTCGATACTATTTCATGTAGTATCACGATATGTGATTTGGCCTTCAAATCTCAGAATTTCGCATAATATTGCATTTTAAGCAAGTTTTCTTGCATTTTGTTTCGTACGAAAAATCATCGAATTTACCAATATTTTGTCGTTTATCATGCCCTTTTCCTTCATGTGATTTAAATAAAATATCATCGAATTAGGCAATATTTTGCCGTTTTCCACGTTTTTGTGAATTTTCAGTCCGTGGGTATTAATTCATATATATACGATAAAAATGATGCAAACACATAATTGATTAGATAATAACCTTAAATACTTAATTTTCAATCATCTATTTGTTTCTCGTTAAAATACTGAGTAAGATATTAAAAAGGGGAGAAGTTCGGTTTTTATTGCATATATCGACGTTTCAGCCGGATTAGAGCGGTTTTACGTGTACATCTTCCCTCGTTAATATAAAGGGAAAATCAAGAACAGTATAGTTAATTCTAACGAAAACACATTGATTTTTATCATTTGTATTGGAAACAACATTGTCATATGTCTTTTCTTGGATCTAAATAATACGAAACCTCGCTCTATGATTTGGAGTTAAAATCCTCAAATATGGTTAAATAGTGACTTTTTCACGTTTTTCATGTAGTTTGATATTACGTAAATATATTCATTTTTACCAATATTTCGATACTATTTCATGTAGTATCACGATATGTGATATGGCCTTCAAATCTCAGAATTTCGCATAATATTGCATTTTAAGCAAGTTTTCTTGCATTTTGTTTCGTACGAAAAATCATCAAATTTAGCAATATTTTGACGTTTATCATCCCCTTTTCCTTCATGTGATTTAAATAAAATATCATCGAATTAGGCAATATTTTGCCGTTTTCCACGTTTTTGTGAATTTTCAGTCCATGGGTATTAATTCATATATATACGATAAAAATGATGCAAACACATAATTGATTAGATAATAACCTTAAATACTTCATTTTCAATCTATTTGAAAATATATTTTTCATATATTTCATATATTTTCATATATTTATTTCTCGTTAAAATACTGATTAAGATATTGAAAAGGGGAGAAGTTCGGTTTTTATTGCATATATCGACGTTTCAGCCGGATTAGAACGGTTTTACGTGTACATCTTCCCTCGTTAATATAAACGGAAAATCAAGAACATTATAGTTAATTCTAGTGAAAACACATTGTTTTTTATCATTTGTATTGGAAACAACATTGTCATATGTCTTTTCTTGGAACTAAATAATACGAAACCTCGCTCTATGATTTGAAGGTAAAATCCTCAAATATGGTAAAATAGTGACTTTTTCACGTTAATCATGTAGTTTGATATTACGCACATATATTCATTTTTACCAATATTTCGATACTATTTCATGTAGTATCACGATATGTGATTTGGCCTTCAAATCTCAGAATTTCGCATAATATTGCATTTTAAGCAAGTTTTCTTGCATTTTGTTTCGTACGAAAAATTATCGAATTTACCAATATTTTGTCGTTTATCATGCCCTTTTCCTTCATGTGATTTAAATAAAATATCATCGAATTAGGCAATATTTTGCCGTTTTCCACGTTTTTGTGAATTTTCAGTCCGTGGGTATTAATTCATATATATACGATAAAAATGATGCAAACACATAATTGATTAGATAATAACCTTAAATACTTAATTTTCAATCATCTATTTGTTTCTCGTTAAAATACTGAGTAAGATATTAAAAAGGGGAGAAGTTCGGTTTTTATTGCATATATCGACGTTTCAGCCGGATTAGAGCGGTTTTACGTGTACATCTTCCCTCGTTAATATAAAGGGAAAATCAAGAACAGTATAGTTAATTCTAACGAAAACACATTGATTTTTATCATTTGTATTGGAAACAACATTGTCATATGTCTTTTCTTGGATCTAAATAATACGAAACCTCGCTCTATGATTTGGAGTTAAAATCCTCAAATATGGTTAAATAGTGACTTTTTCACGTTTTTCATGTAGTTTGATATTACGTAAATATATTCATTTTTACCAATATTTCGATACTATTTCATGTAGTATCACGATATGTGATATGGCCTTCAAATCTCAGAATTTCGCATAATATTGCATTTTAAGCAAGTTTTCTTGCATTTTGTTTCGTACGAAAAATCATCAAATTTAGCAATATTTTGACGTTTATCATCCCCTTTTCCTTCATGTGATTTAAATAAAATATCATCGAATTAGGCAATATTTTGCCGTTTTCCACGTTTTTGTGAATTTTCAGTCCATGGGTATTAATTCATATATATACGATAAAAATGATGCAAACACATAATTGATTAGATAATAACCTTAAATACTTCATTTTCAATCTATTTGAAAATATATTTTTCATATATTTCATATATTTTCATATATTTATTTCTCGTTAAAATACTGATTAAGATATTGAAAAGGGGAGAAGTTCGGTTTTTATTGCATATATCGACGTTTCAGCCGGATTAGAACGGTTTTACGTGTACATCTTCCCTCGTTAATATAAACGGAAAATCAAGAACATTATAGTTAATTCTAGTGAAAACACATTGTTTTTTATCATTTGTATTGGAAACAACATTGTCATATGTCTTTTCTTGGAACTAAATAATACGAAACCTCGCTCTATGATTTGAAGGTAAAATCCTCAAATATGGTAAAATAGTGACTTTTTCACGTTAATCATGTAGTTTGATATTACGCACATATATTCATTTTTACCAATATTTCGATACTATTTCATGTAGTATCACGATATGTGATTTGGCCTTCAAATCTCAGAATTTCGCATAATATTGCATTTTAAGCAAGTTTTCTTGCATTTTGTTTCGTACGAAAAATCATCGAATTTACCAATATTTTGTCGTTTATCATGCCCTTTTCCTTCATGTGATTTAAATAAAATATCATCGAATTAGGCAATATTTTGCCGTTTTCCACGTTTTTGTGAATTTTCAGTCCGTGGGTATTAATTCATATATATACGATAAAAATGATGCAAACACATAATTGATTAGATAATAACCTTAAATACTTAATTTTCAATCATCTATTTGTTTCTCGTTAAAATACTGAGTAAGATATTAAAAAGGGGAGAAGTTCGGTTTTTATTGCATATATCGACGTTTCAGCCGGATTAGAGCGGTTTTACGTGTACATCTTCCCTCGTTAATATAAAGGGAAAATCAAGAACAGTATAGTTAATTCTAACGAAAACACATTGATTTTTATCATTTGTATTGGAAACAACATTGTCATATGTCTTTTCTTGGATCTAAATAATACGAAACCTCGCTCTATGATTTGGAGTTAAAATCCTCAAATATGGTTAAATAGTGACTTTTTCACGTTTTTCATGTAGTTTGATATTACGTAAACATATTCATTTTTACCAATATTTCGATACTATTTCATGTAGTATCACGATATGTGATTTGGCCTTCAAATCTCAGAATTTCGCATAATATTGCATTTTAAGCAAGTTTTCTTGCATTTTGTTTCGTACGAAAAATCATCGAATTTAGCAATATTTTGACGTTTATCATCCCCTTTTCCTTCATGCGATTTAAACAAAATATCATCGAACTAGGCAATATTTTGCCGTTTTCCACGTTTTTGTGAATTTTCAGTCCATGGGTATTAATTCATATATATACGATAAAAATGATGCAAACACATAATTGATTAGATAATAACCTTAAATACTTCATTTTCAATCTATTTGAAAATATATTTTTCATATATTTCATATATTTTCATATATTTATTTCTCGTTAAAATACTGATTAAGATATTGAAAAGGGGAGAAGTTCGGTTTTTATTGCATATATCGACGTTTCAGCCGGATTAGAACGGTTTTACGTGTACATCTTCCCTCGTTAATATAAACGGAAAATCAAGAACATTTTAGTTAATTCTAGTGAAAACACATTGTTTTTTATCATTTGTATTGGAAACAACATTGTCATATGTCTTTTATTGGAACTAAATAATACGAAACCTCGCTGTATGATTTGAAGGTAAAATCCTCAAATATGGTAAAATAGTGACTTTTTCACGTTAATCATGTAGTTTGATATTACGCACATATATTCATTTTTACCAATATTTCGATACTATTTCATGTAGTATCACGATATGTGATTTGGCCTTCAAATCTCAGAATTTCGCATAATATTGCATTTTAAGCAAGTTTTCTTGCATTTTGTTTCGTACGAAAAATCATCGAATTTACCAATATTTTGTCGTTTATCATGCCCTTTTCCTTCATGTGATTTAAATAAAATATCATCGAATTAGGCAATATTTTGCCGTTTTCCACGTTTTTGTGAATTTTCAGTCCGTAGGTATTAATTCATATATATACGATAAAAATGATGCAAACACATAATTGATTAGATAATAACCTTAAATACTTAATTTTCAATCATCTATTTGTTTCTCGTTAAAATACTGAGTAAGATATTAAAAAGGGGAGAAGTTCGGTTTTTATTGCATATATCGACGTTTCAGCCGGATTAGAGCGGTTTTACGTGTACATCTTCCCTCGTTAATATAAACGGAAAATCAAGAACAGTATAGTTAATTCTAACGAAAACACATTGATTTTTATCATTTGTATTGGAAACAACATTGTCATATGTCTTTTCTTGGATCTAAATAATACGAAACCTCGCTCTATGATTTGGAGTTAAAATCCTCAAATATGGTTAAATAGTGACTTTTTCACGTTTTTCATGTAGTTTGATATTACGTAAACATATTCATTTTTACCAATATTTCGATACTATTTCATGTAGTATCACGATATGTGATTTGGCCTTCAAATCTCAGAATTTCGCATAATATTGCATTTTAAGCAAGTTTTCTTGCATTTTGTTTCGTACGAAAAATCATCGAATTTAGCAATATTTTGACGTTTATCATCCCCTTTTCCTTCATGTGATTTAAACAAAATATCATCGAACTAGGCAATATTTTGCCGTTTTCCACGTTTTTGTGAATTTTCAGTCCATGGGTATTACTTCATATATATACGATAAAAATGATGCAAACACATAATTGATTAGATAATAACCTTAAATACTTAATTTTCAATCATCTATTTGTTTCTCGTTAAAATACTGAGTAAGATATTGAAAAGGGGAGAAGTTCGGTTTTTATTGCATATATCGACGTTTCAGCCGGATTAGAGCGGTTTTACGTGTACATCTTCGCTCGTTAATATAAACGGAAAATCAAGAACATTATAGTTAATTCTAATGAAAACACATTGATTTTTATCATTTGTATTGGAAACAACATTGTCATATGTCTTTTCTTGGATCTAAATAATACGAAACCTCGCTCTATGATTTGGAGTTAAAATCCTCAAATATGGTTAAATAGTGACTTTTTCACGTTTTTCATGTAGTTTGATATTACGTAAATATATTCATTTTTACCAATATTTCGATACTATTTCATGTAGTATCACGATATGTGATTTGGCATTCAAATCTCAGAATTTCGCATAATATTGCATTTTAAGCAAGTTTTCTTGCATTTTGTTTCGTACGAAAAATCATCAAATTAACAATATTTTGACGTTTATCATCCCCTTTTCCTTCATGTGATTTAAATAAAATATTATCGAATTAGGCAATATTTTGCCGTTTTCCACGTTTTTGTGAATTTTCAGTCCATGGGTATTAATTCATATATATACGATAAAAATGATGCAAACACATAATTGATTAGATAATAACCTTAAATACTTCATTTTCAATCTATTTGAAAATATATTTTTCATATATTTCATATATTTTCATATATTTATTTCTCGTTAAAATACTGATTAAGATATTGAAAAGTGGAGAAGTTTGGATTTTATTGCATATATCGACGTTTCAGCCGGATTAGAACGGTTTTACGTGTACATCTTCCCTCGTTAATATAAACGGAAAATCATGAACATTATAGTTAATTCTAGTGAAAACACATTGTTTTTTATCATTTGTATTGGAAACAACATTGTCATATGTCTTTTCTTGGAACTAAATAATACGAAACCTCGCTCTATGATTTGAAGGTAAAATCCTCAAATATGGTAAAATAGTGACTTTTTCACGTTAATCAAGTAGTTTGATATTACGCACATATATTCATTTTTACCAATATTTCGATACTATTTCATGTAGTATCACGATATGTGATTTGGCCTTCAAATCTCAGAATTTCGCATAATATTGCATTTTAAGCAAGTTTTCTTGCATTTTGTTTCGTACGAAAAATCATCGAATTTACCAATATTTTGACGTTTATCTTGCCCTTTTCCTTCATGTGATTTAAATAAAATATCATCGAATTAGGCAATATTTTGCTGTTTTCCACGTTTTTGTGAATTTTCAGTCCGTGGGTATTACTTCATATATATACGATAAAAATGATGCAAACACATAATTGATTAGATAATAACCTTAAATACTTTATTTTCAATCATCTATTTGTTTCTCGTTAAAATACTGAGTAAGATATTGAAAAGGGGAGAAGTTCGGTTTTTATTGCATATATCGACGTTTCAGCCGGATTAGAGCGGTTTTACGTGTACATCTTCCCTCGTTAATATAAACGGAAAATCAAGAACATTATAGTTAATTCTAATGAAAACACATTGATTTTTATCATTTGTATTGGAAACAACATTGTCATATGTCTTTTCTTGGATCTAAATAATACGAAACCTCGCTCTATGATTTGGAGTTAAAATCCTCAAATATGGTTAAATAGTGACTTTTTCACGTTTTTCATGTAGTTTGATATTACGTAAATATATTCATTTTTACCAATATTTCGATACTATTTCATGTAGTATCACGATATGTGATTTGGCCTTCAAATCTCAGAATTTCGCATAATATTGCATTTTAAGCAAGTTTTCTTGCATTTTGTTTCGTACGAAAAATCATCGAATTTAGCAATATTTTGACGTTTATCATCCCCTTTTCCTTCATGTGATTTAAACAAAATATCATCGAACTAGGCAATATTTTGCCGTTTTCCACGTTTTTGTGAATTTTCAGTCCATGGGTATTACTTCATATATATACTATAAAAATTATGCAAACACATAATTGATTAGATAATAACCTTAAATACTTAATTTTCAATCATCTATTTGTTTCTCGTTAAAATACCGAGTAAGATATTGAAAAGGGGAGAAGTTCGGTTTTTATTGCATATATCGACGTTTCAGCCGGATTAGAGCGGTTTTACGTGTACATCTTCCCTCGTTAATATAAACGGAAAATAAAGAACATTATAGTTAATTCTAATGAAAACACATTGATTTTTATCATTTGTATTGGAAACAACATTGTCATATGTCTTTTCTTGGATCTAAATAATACGAAACCTCGCTCTATGATTTGGAGTTAAAATCCTCAAATATGGTTAAATAGTGACTTTTTCACGTTTTTCATGTAGTTTGATATTACGTAAATATATTCATTTTTACCAATATTTCGATACTATTTCATGTAGTATGACGATATGTGATTTGGCCTTCAAATCTCAGAATTTCGCATAATATTGCATTTTAAGCAAGTTTTCTTGCATTTTGTTTCGTACGAAAAATCATCAAATTTAGCAATATTTTGACGTTTATCATCCCCTTTTCCTTCATGTGATTTAAATAAAATATTATCGAATTAGGAAATATTTTGCCGTTTTCCACGTTTTTGTGAATTTTCAGTCCATTGGTATTAATTCATATATATACGATAAAAATGATGCAAACACATAATTGATTAGATAATAACCTTAAATACTTCATTTTCAATCTATTTGAAAATATATTTTTCATATATTTCATATATTTTCATATATTTATTTCTCGTTAAAATACTGATTAAGATATTGAAAAGTGGAGAAGTTCGGATTTTATTGCATATATCGACGTTTCAGCCGGATTAGAACGGTTTTACGTGTACATCTTCCCTCGTTAATATAAACGGAAAATCAAGAACATTATAGTTAATTCTAGTGAAAACACATTGTTTTTTATCATTTGTATTGGAAACAACATTGTCATATGTCTTTTCTTGGAACTAAATAATACGAAACCTCGCTCTATGATTTGAAGGTAAAATCCTCAAATATGGTAAAATAGTGACTTTTTCACGTTAATCAAGTAGTTTGATATTACGCACATATATTCATTTTTACCAATATTTCGATACTATTTCATGTAGTATCACGATATGTGATTTGGCCTTCAAATCTCAGAATTTCGCATAATATTGCATTTTAAGCAAGTTTTCTTGCATTTTGTTTCGTACGAAAAATCATCGAATTTACCAATATTTTGACGTTTATCATGCCCTTTTCCTTCATGTGATTTAAATAAAATATCATCGAATTAGGCAATATTTTGCTGTTTTCCACGTTTTTGTGAATTTTCAGTCCGTGGGTATTACTTCATATATATACGATAAAAATGATGCAAACACATAATTGATTAGATAATAACCTTAAATACTTTATTTTCAATCATCTATTTGTTTCTCGTTAAAATACTGAGTAAGATATTGAAAAGGGGAGAAGTTCGGTTTTTATTGCATATATCGTCGTTTCAGCCGGATTAGAGCGGTTTTACGTGTACATCTTCCCTCGTTAATATAAACGGAAAATCAAGAACATTATAGTTAATTCTAATGAAAACACATTGATTTTTATCATTTGTATTGGAAACAACATTGTCATATGTCTTTTCTTGGATCTAAATAATTCGAAACCTCGCTCTATGATTTGGAGTTAAAATCCTCAAATATGGTTAAATAGTGACTTTTTCACGTTTTTCATGTAGTTTGATATTACGTAAATATATTCATTTTTACCAATATTTCGATACTATTTCATGTAGTATCACGATATGTGATTTGGCCTTCAAATCTCAGAATTTCGCATAATATTGCATTTTAAGCAAGTTTTCTTGCATTTTGTTTCGTACGAAAAATCATCAAATTTAGCAATATTTTGACGTTTATCATCCCCTTTTCCTTCATGTGATTTAAATAAAATATCATCGAATTAGGCAATATTTTGCCGTTTTCCACGTTTTTGTGAATTTTCAGTCCATGGGTATTAATTCATATATATACGATAAAAATGATGCAAACACATAATTGATTAGATAATAACCTTAAATACTTCATTTTCAATCTATTTGAAAATATATTTTTCATATATTTTCATATATTTATTTCTCGTTAAAATACTGATTAAGATATTGAAAAGGGGAGAAGTTCGGTTTTTATTGCATATATCGACGTTTCAGCCGGATTAGAACGGTTTTACGTGTACATCTTCCCTCGTTAATATAAACGGAAAATCAAGAACATTATAGTTAATTCTAGTGAAAACACATTGTTTTTTATCATTTGTATTGGAAACAACATTGTCATATGTCATTTCTTGGAACTAAATAATACGAAACCTCGCACTATGATTTGAAGGTAAAATCCTCAAATATGGTAAAATAGTGACTTTTTCACGTTAATCATGTAGTTTGATATTACGCACATATATTCATTTTTACCAATATTTCGATACTATTTCATGTAGTATCACGATATGTGATTTGGCCTTCAAATCTCAGAACTTCGCATAATATTGCATTTTAAGCAAGTTTTCTTGCATTTTGTTTCGTACGAAAAATCATCGAATTTACCAATATTTTGACGTTTATCATGCCCTTTTCCTTCATGTGATTTAAATAAAATATCATCGAATTAGGCAATATTTTGCCGTTTTCCACGTTTTTGTGAATTTTCAGTCCGTGGGTATTAATTCATATATATTCGATAAAAATGATGCAAACACATAATTGATTAGATAATAACCTTAAATACTTAATTTTCAATCATCTATTTGTTTCTCGTTAAAATACGGAGTAAGATATTAAAAAGGGGAGAAGTTCGGTTTTTATTGCATATATCGACGTTTCAGCCGGATTAGAGCGGTTTTACGTGTACATCTTCCCTCGTTAATATAAACGGAAAATCAAGAACAGTATAGTTAATTCTAACGAAAACACATTGATTTTTATCATTTGTATTGGAAACAACATTGTCATATGTCTTTTCTTGGATCTAAATAATACGAAACCTCGCTCTATGATTTGGAGTTAAAATCCTCAAATATGGTTAAATAGTGACTTTTTCACGTTTTTCATGTAGTTTGATATTACGTAAACATATTCATTTTTACCAATATTTCGATACTATTTCATGTAGTATCACGATATGTGATTTGGCCTTCAAATCTCAGAATTTCGCATAATATTGCATTTTAAGCAAGTTTTTTTGCATTTTGTTTCGTACGAAAAATCATCGAATTTAGCAATATTTTGACGTTTATCATCCCCTTTTCCTTCATGTGATTTAAACAAAATATCATCGAACTAGGCAATATTTTGCCGTTTTCCACGTTTTTGTGAATTTTCAGTCCATGGGTATTACTTCATATATATACTATAAAAATTATGCAAACACATAATTGATTAGATAATAACCTTAAATACTTAATTTTCAATCATCTATTTGTTTCTCGTTAAAATACTGAGTAAGATATTGAAAAGGGGAGAAGTTCGGTTTTTATTGCATATATCGACGTTTCAGCCGGATTAGAGCGGTTTTACGTGTACATCTTCCCTCGTTAATATAAACGGAAAATCAAGAACATTATAGTTAATTCTAATGAAAACACATTGATTTTTATCATTTGTATTGGAAACAACATTGTCATATGTCTTTTCTTGGATCTAAATAATTCGAAACCTCGCTCTATGATTTGGAGTTAAAATCCTCAAATATGGTTAAATAGTGACTTTTTCACGTTTTTCATGTAGTTTGATATTACGTAAATATATTCATTTTTACCAATATTTCGATACTATTTCATGTAGTATCACGATATGTGATTTGGCCTTCAAATCTCAGAATTTCGCATAATATTGCATTTTAAGCAAGTTTTCTTGCATTTTGTTTCGTACGAAAAATCATCAAATTTAGCAATATTTTGACGTTTATCATCCCCTTTTCCTTCATGTGATTTAAATAAAATATCATCGAATTAGGCAATATTTTGCCGTTTTCCACGTTTTTGTGAATTTTCAGTCCATGGGTATTAATTCATATATATACGATAAAAATGATGCAAACACATAATTGATTAGATAATAACCTTAAATACTTCATTTTCAATCTATTTGAAAATATATTTTTCATATATTTCATATATTTTCATATATTTATTTCTCGTTAAAATACTGATTAAGATATTGAAAAGGGGAGAAGTTCGGTTTTTATTGCATATATCGACGTTTCAGCCGGATTAGAACGGTTTTACGTGTACATCTTCCCTCGTTAATATAAACGGAAAATCAAGAACATTATAGTTAATTCTAGTGAAAACACATTGTTTTTTATCATTTGTATTGGAAACAACATTGTCATATGTCATTTCTTGGAACTAAATAATACGAAACCTCGCTCTATGATTTGAAGGTAAAATCCTCAAATATGGTAAAATAGTGACTTTTTCACGTTAATCATGTAGTTTGATATTACGCACATATATTCATTTTTACCAATATTTCGATACTATTTCATGTAGTATCACGATATGTGATTTGGCCTTCAAATCTCAGAACTTCGCATAATATTGCATTTTAAGCAAGTTTTCTTGCATTTTGTTTCGTACGAAAAATCATCGAATTTACCAATATTTTGACGTTTATCATGCCCTTTTCCTTCATGTGATTTAAATAAAATATCATCGAATTAGGCAATATTTTGCCGTTTTCCACGTTTTTGTGAATTTTCAGTCCGTGGGAATTAATTCATATATATACGATAAAAATGATGCAAACACATAATTGATTAGATAATAACCTTAAATACTTAATTTTCAATCATCTATTTGTTTCTCGTTAAAATACTGAGTAAGATATTAAAAAGGGGAGAAGTTCGGTTTTTATTGCATATATCGACGTTTCAGCCGGATTAGAGCGGTTTTACGTGTACATCTTCCCTCGTTAATATAAACGGAAAATCAAGAACAGTATAGTTAATTCTAACGAAAACACATTGATTTTTATCATTTGTATTGGAAACAACATTCTCATATGTCTTTTCTTGGATCTAAATAATACGAAACCTCGCTCTATGATTTGGAGTTAAAATCCTCAAATATGGTTAAATAGTGACTTTTTCACGTTTTTCATGTAGTTTGATATTACGTAAACATATTCATTTTTACCAATATTTCGATACTATTTCATGTAGTATCACGATATGTGATTTGGCCTTCAAATCTCAGAATTTCGCATAATATTGCATTTTAAGCAAGTTTTCTTGCATTTTGTTTCGTACGAAAAATCATCGAATTTAGCAATATTTTGACGTTTATCATCCCCTTTTCCTTCATGTGATTTAAACAAAATATCATCGAACTAGGCAATATTTTGCCGTTTTCCACGTTTTTGTGAATTTTCAGTCCATGGGTATTACTTCATATATATACTATAAAAATTATGCAAACACATAATTGATTAGATAATAACCTTAAATACTTAATTTTCAATCATCTATTTGTTTCTCGTTAAAATACTGAGTAAGATATTGAAAAGGGGAGAAGTTCGGTTTTTATTGCATATATCGACGTTTCAGCCGGATTAGAGCGGTTTTACGTGTACATCTTCCCTCGTTAATATAAACGGAAAATAAAGAACATTATAGTTAATTCTAATGAAAACACATTGATTTTTATCATTTGTATTGGAAACAACACTGTCATATGTCTTTTCTTGGATCTAAATAATACGAAACCTCGCTCTATGATTTGGAGTTAAAATCCTCAAATATGGTTAAATAGTGACTTTTTCACGTTTTTCATGTAGTTTGATATTACGTAAATATATTCATTTTTACCAATATTTCGATACTATTTCATGTAGTATGACGATATGTGATTTGGCCTTCAAATCTCAGAATTTCGCATAATATTGCATTTTAAGCAAGTTTTCTTGCATTTTGTTTCGTACGAAAAATCATCAAATTTAGCAATATTTTGACGTTAATCATCCCCTTTTCCTTCATGTGATTTAAATAAAATATTATCGAATTAGGCAATATTTTGCCGTTTTCCACTTTTTTGTGAATTTTCAGTCCATGGGTATTAATTCATATATATACGATAAAAATGATGCAAACACATAATTGATTAGATAATAACCTTAAATACTTCATTTTCAATCTATTTGAAAATATATTTTTCATATATTTCATATATTTTCATATATTTATTTCTCGTTAAAATACTGATTAAGATATTGAAAAGTGGAGAAGTTCGGTTTTTATTGCATATATCGACGTTTCAGCCGGATTAGAACGGTTTTACGTGTACATCTTCCCTCGTTAATATAAACGGAAAATCAAGAACATTATAGTTAATTCTAGTGAAAACACATTGTTTTTTATCATTTGTATTGGAAACAACATTGTCATATGTCTTTTCTTGGAACTAAATAATACGAAACCTCGCTCTATGATTTGAAGGTAAAATCCTCAAATATGGTAAAATAGTGACTTTTTCACGTTAATCATGTAGTTTGATATTACGCACATATATTCATTTTTACCAATATTTCGATACTATTTCATGTAGTATCACGATATGTGATTTGGCCTTCAAATCTCAGAATTTCGCATAATATTGCATTTTAAGCAAGTTTTCTTGCATTTTGTTTCGTACGAAAAATCATCGAATTTACCAATATTTTGACGTTTATCATGCCCTTTTCCTTCATGTGATTTAAATAAAATATCATCGAATTAGGCAATATTTTGCCGTTTTCCACGTTTTTGTGAATTTTCAGTCCGTGGGTATTACTTCATATATATACGATAAAAATGATGCAAACACATAATTGATTAGATAATAACCTTAAATACTTTATTTTCAATCATCTATTTGTTTCTCGTTAAAATACTGAGTAAGATATTGAAAAGGGGAGAAGTTCGGTTTTTATTGCATATATCGACGTTTGAGCCGGATTAGAGCGGTTTTACGTGTACATCTTCCCTCGTTAATATAAACGGAAAATCAAGAACATTATAGTTAATTCTAATGAAAACACATTGATTTTTATCATTTGTATTGGAAACAACATTGTCATATGTCTTTTCTTGGATCTAAATAATACGAAACCTCGCTCAATGATTTGGAGTTAAAATCCTCAAATATGGTTAAATAGTGACTTTTTCACGTTTTTCATGTAGTTTGATATTACGTAAATATATTCATTTTTACCAATATTTCGATACTATTTCATGTAGTATCACGATATGTGATTTGGCCTTCAAATCTCAGAATTTCGCATAATATTGCATTTTAAGTAAGTTTTCTTGCATTTTGTTTCGTACGAAAAATCATCAAATTTAACAATATTTTGACGTTTATCATCTCCTTTTCCTTTATGCGATTTAAACAAAATATTATCGAGTTAGGCAATATTTTTCCGTTTTCCACGTTTTTGTGAATTTTCCGTCCATGGGTATTAATTCATATATATACGAAAAAAATGATGCAAACACATAATTGATTAGATAATAACCTTAAATACTTCATTTCAATCATCTATTTGTTTCTCTTTAAAATACTGAGTAAGATATTGAAAAGGGGAGAAGTTCGGTTTTTATTGCATATATCGACGTTTCAGCCTGATTAGAGCGGTTTTACGTGTACATCTTCCCTTGTTAATATAAACGAAAAATCAAGAACATTATAGTTAATTCTAATGAAAACACATTGTTTTTTATCATTTGTATTGGAAACAACATTGTCATATGTCTTTTCTTGGATCTAAATAATACGAAACCTCGCTCAATGATTTGGAGTTAAAATCCTCAAATATGGTTAAATAGTGACTTTTTCACGTTTTTCATGTAGTTTGATATTACGTAAATATATTCATTTTTACCAATATTTCGATACTATTTCATGTAGTATCACGATATGTGATTTGGCCTTCAAATCTCAGAACTTCGCATAATATTGCATTTTAAGCAAGTTTTCTTGCATTTTGTTTTGTACGAAAAATCATCAAATTTAGCAATATTTTGACGTTTATCATCCCCTTTTCCTTCATGTGATTTAAATAAAATATCATCGAATTAGGCAATAATTTGCCGTTTTCCACGTTTTTGTGAATTTTCAGTCCATGGGTATTAATTCATATATATACGATAAAAATGATGCAAACACATAATTGATAAGATAATAACCTTAAATACTTCATTTTCAATCTATTTGAAAATATATTTTTCATATATTTCATATATTTTCATATATTTGTTTCTCGTTAAAATACTGATTGAGATATTGAAAAGGGGAGAAGTTCGGTTTTTATTGCATATATCGACGTTTCAGCCGGATTAGAGCGGTTTTACGTGTACATCTTCCCTCGTTAATATAAACGGAAAATCAAGAACATTATAGTTAATTCTAGTGAAAACACATTGTTTTTTATCATTTGTATTGGAAACAACATTGTCATATGTCTTTTCTTGGAACTAAATAATACGAAACCTCGCTCTATGATTTGAAGGTAAAATCCTCAAATATGGTAAAATAGTGACTTTTTCACGTTAATCATGTAGTTTGATATTACGCAAATATATTCATTTTTACTAATATTTCGATACTATTTCATGTAGTATCACGATATGTGATTTGGCCTTCAAATCTCAGAATTTCGCATAATATTGCATTTTAAGCAAGTTTTCTTGCATTTTGTTTCGTACGAAAAATCATCGAATTTAGCAATATTTTGACTTTTATCATCCCCTTTTCCTTTATTTGATTTAACAAAATATCATCGAATTAGGCAATATTTTGCCGTTTTTCCACGTTTTTGTGAATTTTCAGTCTATGGGTATTAATTCATTATATATACAATAAAAATGATGCAAACACATAATTGATTAGATAATATCCTAAAATACTTCATTTTCAATCAACTATTTGTTTCTCGTTAAAATACTGAGTAAGATATTGAAAAAGGGAGAAGTTCTGTTTTTATTGCATATATCGAAGTTTCAGCCTGATTAGAGCGGTTTTACGTGTACATCTTCCCTTGTTAATATAAACGGAAAATCAAGAACATTATAGTTAATTCTAATGAAAACACATTGTTTTTTATCATTTGTATTGGAAACAACATTGTCATATGTCTTTTCTTGGAACTAAATAATACGAAACCTCGCTCTATGATTTGAAGGTAAAATCCTCAAATAAGGTAAAATAGTGACTTTTCCACGTTAATCATGTAGTTTGTTATTACGCACATATATTCATTTTTACCAATATTTCGATACTATTTCATGTAGTATCACGATATGTGATTTGGCCTTCAAATCTCAGAATTTCGCATAATATTGCATTTTAAGCAAGTTTTCTTGCATTTTGTTTCGTACGAAAAATCATCGAATTTACCAATATTTTGACGTTTATCATCCCCTTTTCCTTCATGTGATTTAAATAAAATATCATCGAATTAGGCAATATTTTGCCGTTTTCCACGTTTTTGTGAATTTTCAGTCCATGGGTATTATTTCATATATATACGATAAAAATGATGCAAACACATAATTGATTAGATAATAACCTTAAATACTTAATTTTCAATCTATTTGAAAATATATTTTTCATATATATCATATATTTTCATATATTTATTTCTCGTTAAAATACTGATTAAGATATTGAAAAGGGGAGAAGTTCGGGTTTTATTGCATATATCGACGTTTCAGCCGGATTAGAACGGTTTTACGTGTACATCTTCCCTCGTTAATATAAACGGAAAATCAAGAACATTATAGTTAATTCTAGTGAAAACACATTGTTTTTTATCATTTGTATTGGAAACAACATTGTCATATGTCTTTTCTTGGAACTAAATAATACGAAACCTCGCTCTATGATTTGAAGGTAAAATCCTCAAATATGGTAAAATAGTGACTTTTTCACGTTAATCATGTAGTTTGATATTACGCACATATATTCATTTTTACCAATATTTCGATACTATTTCATGTAGTATCACGATATGTGATTTGGCCTTCAAATCTCAGAATTTCGCATAATATTGCATTTTAAGCAAGTTTTCTTGCATTTTGTTTCGTACGAAAAATCATCGAATTTACCAATATTTTGACGTTTATCATGCCCTTTTCCTTCATGTGATTTAAATAAAATATCATCGAATTAGGCAATATTTTGCAGTTTTCCACGTTTTTGTGAATTTTCAGTCCGTGGGTATTAATTCATATATATACGATAAAAATGATGCAAACACATAATTGATTAGATAATAACCTTAAATACTTCATTTTCAATCATCTATTTGTTTCTCGTTAAAATACTGAGTAAGATATTAAAAAGGGGAGAAGTTCGGTTTTTATTGCATATATCGACGTTTCAGCCGGATTAGAGCGGTTTTACGTGTACATCTTCCCTCGTTAATATAAACGGAAAATCAAGAACAGTATAGTTAATTCTAACGAAAACACATTGATTTTTATCATTTGTATTGGAAACAACATTGTCATATGTCTTTTCTTGGATCTAAATAATACGAAACCTCGCTCTATGATTTGGAGTTAAAATCCTCAAATATGGTTAAATAGTGACTTTTTCACGTTTTTCATGTAGTTTGATATTACGTAAATATATTCATTTTTACCAATATTTCGATACTATTTCATGTAGTATCACGATATGTGATTTGGCCTTCAAATCTCAGAATTTCGCATAATATTGCATATTAAGCAATTTTTCTTGAATTTTGTTTCGTACGAAAAATCATCAAATTTAACAATATTTTGACGTTTATCATCTCCTTTTCCTTTATGTGATTTAAAAAAAATATCATCGAGTTAGGCAATATTTTTCCGTTTTCCAAGTTTTTCTGAATTTTCCGTCCATGGGTATTAATTCATATATATACGATAAAAATGATGCAAACACATAATTGATTAGATAATAACCTTAAATACTTCATTTTCAATCTATTTGAAAATATATTTTTCATATATTTCATATATTTTCATATATTTGTTTCTCGTTAAAATACTGATTAAGATATTGAAAAGGGGAGAAGTTCGGTTTTTATTGCATATATCGACGTTTCAGCCTGATTAGAGCGGTTTTACGTGTACATCTTCCCTCGTTAATATAAACGGAAAATCAAGAACAGTATAGTTAATTCTAACGAAAACACATTGATTTTTATCATTTGTATTGGAAACAACATTGTCATATGTCTTTTCTTGGATCTAAATAATACGAAACCTCGCTCTATGATTTGAAGGTAAAATCCTCAAATATGGTAAAATAGTGACTTTTTCACGTTAATCATGTAGTTTGATATTACGCACATATATTCATTTTTACCAATATTTCGATACTATTTCATGTAGTATCACGATATGTGATTTGGCCTTCAAATCTCAGAATTTCGCATAATATTGCATTTTAAGCAAGTTTTCTTGCATTTTGTTTCGTACGAAAAATCATCGAATTTACCAATATTTTGACGTTTATCATGCCCTTTTCCTTCATGTGATTTAAATAAAATATCATCGAATTAGGCAATATTTTGCAGTTTTCCACGTTTTTGTGAATTTTCAGTCCGTGGGTATTAATTCATATATATACGATAAAAATGATGCAAACACATAATTGATTAGATAATAACCTTAAATACTTCATTTTCAATCATCTATTTGTTTCTCGTTAAAATACTGAGTAAGATATTAAAAAGGGGAGAAGTTCGGTTTTTATTGCATATATCGACGTTTCAGCCGGATTAGAGCGGTTTTACGTGTACATCTTCCCTCGTTAATATAAACGGAAAATAAAGAACAGTATAGTTAATTCTAACGAAAACACATTGATTTTTATCATTTGTATTGGAAACAACATTGTCATATGTCTTTTCTTGGATCTAAATAATACGAAACCTCGCTCTATGATTTGGAGTTAAAATCCTCAAATATGGTTAAATAGTGACTTTTTCACGTTTTTCATGTAGTTTGATATTACGTAAACATATTCATTTTTACCAATATTTCGATACTATTTCATGTAGTATCACGATATGTGATTTGGCCTTCAAATCTCAGAATTTCGCATAATATTGCATTTTAGGCAAGTTTTCTTGCATTTTGTTTCGTACGAAAAATCATCAAATTTAGCAATATTTTGACGTTTATAATCTCCTTTTCCTTCATGTGTTTTAAACAAAATATCATCGAGTTAGGCAATATTTTTCCGTTTTCCACGTTTTTGTGAATTTTCCGTCCATGGGTATTAATTCATATATATACGATAAAAATGATGCAAACACATAATTGATTAGATAAAAACCTTAAATACTTCATTTTCAATCATCTATTTGTTTCTCGTTAAAATACTGAGTAAGATATTAAAAAGGGGAGAAGTTCGGTTTTTATTGCATATATCGACGTTTCAGCCGGATTAGAGCGGTTTTACGTGTACATCTTCCCTCGTTAATATAAACGGAAAATCAAGAACAGTATAGTTAATTCTAACGAAAACACATTGATTTTTATCATTTGTATTGGAAACAACATTGTCATATGTCTTTTCTTGGATCTAAATAATACGAAACCTCGCTCTATGATTTGGAGTTAAAATCCTCAAATATGGTTAAATAGTGACTTTTTCACGTTTTTCATGTAGTTTGATATTACGTAAATATATTCATTTTTACCAATATTTCGATACTATTTCATGTAGTATCACGATATGTGATTTGGCCTTCAAATCTCAGAATTTCGCATAATATTGCATATTAAGCAATTTTTCTTGAATTTTGTTTCGTACGAAAAATCATCAAATTTAACAATATTTTGACGTTTATCATCTCCTTTTCCTTTATGTGATTTAAAAAAAATATCATCGAGTTAGGCAATATTTTTCCGTTTTCCAAGTTTTTCTGAATTTTCCGTCCATGGGTATTAATTCATATATATACGATAAAAATGATGCAAACACATAATTGATTAGATAATAACCTTAAATACTTCATTTTCAATCTATTTGAAAATATATTTTTCATATATTTCATATATTTTCATATATTTGTTTCTCGTTAAAATACTGATTAAGATATTGAAAAGGGGAGAAGTTCGGTTTTTATTGCATATATCGACGTTTCAGCCTGATTAGAGCGGTTTTACGTGTACATCTTCCCTCGTTAATATAAACGGAAAATCAAGAACAGTATAGTTAATTCTAACGAAAACACATTGATTTTTATCATTTGTATTGGAAACAACATTGTCATATGTCTTTTCTTGGATCTAAATAATACGAAACCTCGCTCTATGATTTGAAGGTAAAATCCTCAAATATGGTAAAATAGTGACTTTTTCACGTTAATCATGTAGTTTGATATTACGCACATATATTCATTTTTACCAATATTTCGATACTATTTCATGTAGTATCACGATATGTGATTTGGCCTTCAAATCTCAGAATTTCGCATAATATTGCATTTTAAGCAAGTTTTCTTGCATTTTGTTTCGTACGAAAAATCATCGAATTTACCAATATTTTGACGTTTATCATGCCCTTTTCCTTCATGTGATTTAAATAAAATATCATCGAATTAGGCAATATTTTGCAGTTTTCCACGTTTTTGTGAATTTTCAGTCCGTGGGTATTAATTCATATATATACGATAAAAATGATGCAAACACATAATTGATTAGATAATAACCTTAAATACTTCATTTTCAATCATCTATTTGTTTCTCGTTAAAATACTGAGTAAGATATTAAAAAGGGGAGAAGTTCGGTTTTTATTGCATATATCGACGTTTCAGCCGGATTAGAGCGGTTTTACGTGTACATCTTCCCTCGTTAATATAAACGGAAAATCAAGAACAGTATAGTTAATTCTAACGAAAACACATTGATTTTTATCATTTGTATTGGAAACAACATTGTCATATGTCTTTTCTTGGATCTAAATAATACGAAACCTCGCTCCATGATTTGGAGTTAAAATCCTCAAATATGGTTAAATAGTGACTTTTTCACGTTTTTCATGTAGTTTGATATTACGTAAACATATTCATTTTTACCAATATTTCGATACTATTTCATGTAGTATCACGATATGTGATTTGGCCTTCAAATCTCAGAATTTCGCATAATATTGCATTTTAGGCAAGTTTTCTTGCATTTTGTTTCGTACGAAAAATCATCAAATTTAGCAATATTTTGACGTTTATAATCTCCTTTTCCTTCATGTGTTTTAAACAAAATATCATCGAGTTAGGCAACATTTTTCCGTTTTCCACGTTTTTGTGAATTTTCCGTCCATGGGTATTAATTCATATATATACGATAAAAATGATGCAAACACATAATTGATTAGATAATAACCTTAAATACTTCATTTTCAATCATCTATTTCTTTCTCGTTAAAATACTGAGTAAGATATTGAAAAGGGGAGAAGTTCGGTTTTTATTGCATATATCGACGTTTCAGCCTGATTAGAGCGGTTTTACGTGTACATCTTCCCTTGTTAATATAAACGGAAAATCAAGAACATTATAGTTAATTCTAATGAAAACACATTGTTTTTTATCATTTGTATTGGAAACAACATTGTCATATGTCTTTTCTTGGATCTAAATAATACGAAACCTCGCTCTATGATTTGGAGTTAAAATCCTCAAATATGGTTAAATAGTGACTTTTTCACGTTTTTCATGTAGTTTGATATTACGTAAATATATTCATTTTTACCAATATTTCGATACTATTTCATGTAGTATCACGATATGTGATTTGGCCTTCAAATCTCAGAATTTCGCATAATATTGCATATTAAGCAATTTTTCTTGAATTTTGTTTCGTACGAAAAATCATCAAATTTAACAATATTTTGACGTTTATCATCTCCTTTTCCTTTATGTGATTTAAAAAAAATATCATCGAGTTAGGCAATATTTTTCCGTTTTCCAAGTTTTTCTGAATTTTCCGTCCATGGGTATTAATTCATATATATACGATAAAAATGATGCAAACACATAATTGATTAGATAATAACCTTAAATACTTCATTTTCAATCTATTTGAAAATATATTTTTCATATATTTCATATATTTTCATATATTTGTTTCTCGTTAAAATACTGATTAAGATATTGAAAAGGGGAGAAGTTCGGTTTTTATTGCATATATCGACGTTTCAGCCTGATTAGAGCGGTTTTACGTGTACATCTTCCCTCGTTAATATAAACGGAAAATCAAGAACATTATAGTTAATTCTAGTGAAAACACATTGTTTTTGATCATTTGTATTGGAAACAACTTTGTCATATGTCTTTTCTTGGAACTAAATAATACGAAACCTCGCTCTATGATTTGAAGGTAAAATTTTCAAATATGGTAAAATAGTGACTTTTTCACGTTAATCATGTAGTTTGATATTACGCAAATATATTCATTTTTACCAATATTTCGATACTATTTCATGTAGTATCACGATATGTGATTTGGCCTTCAAATCTCAGAATTTCGCATAATATTGCATTTTAAGCAAGTTTTCTTGCATTTTGTTTCGTACGAAAAATCATCGAATTTAGCAATATTTTGACGTTTATCATGCCCTTTTCCTTCATGTGATTTAAACAAAATATCATCGAATTAGGCAATATTTTGCCGTTTTCCACGTTTTTGTGAATTTTCAGTCCATGGGTATTACTTCATATATATACGATAAAAATGATGCAAACACATAATTGATTAGATAATAACCTTAAATACTTAATTTTCAATCATCTATTTGTTTCTCGTTAAAATACTGAGTAAGATATTGAAAAGGGGAGAAGTTCGGTTTTTATTGCATATATCGACGTTTCAGCCTGATTAGAGCGGTTTTACGTGTACATCTTCCCTTTTTAATATAAACGGAAAATCAAGAACATTATAGTTAATTCTAATGAAAACACATTGTTTTTTATCATTTGTATTGGAAACAATATTGTCATATGTCTTTTCTTGGAACTAAATAATACGAAACCTCGCTCTATGATTTGAAGGTAAAATCCTCAAATATGGTAAAATAGTGACTTTTCCACGTTAATCATGTAGTTTGATATTACGCACATATATTCACTTTTACCAATATTTCGATACTATTTCATGTAGTATCACGATATGTGATTTGGCCTTCAAATCTCAAAATTTCGCATAATATTGCATTTTAAGCAAGTTTTCTTGCATTTTGTTTCGTACGAAAAATCATCAAATTTAGCAATATTTTGACGTTTATCATCCCCTTTTCCTTCATGTGATTTAAATAAAATATCATCGAATTAGGCAATAATTTGCCGTCTTCCACGTTTTTGTGTATTTTCAGTCCATGGGTATTAATTCATATATATACGATAAAAATGATGCAAACACATAATTGATAAGATAATAACCTTAAATACTTCATTTTCAATCTATTTGAAAATATATTTTTCATATATTTCATATATTTTCATATATTTGTTTCTCGTTAAAATACTGATTAAGATATTGAAAAGGGGAGAAGTTCGGTTTTTATTGCATATATCGACGTTTCAGCCGGATTAGAGCGGTTTTACGTGTACATCTTCCCTCGTTAATATAAACGGAAAATCAAGAACATTATAGTTAATTCTAGTGAAAACACATTGTTTTTTATCATTTGTATTGGAAACAACATTGTCATATGTCTTTTCTTGGAACTAAATAATACGAAACCTCGCTCTATGATTTGAAGGTAAAATCCTCAAATATGGTAAAATAGTGACTTTTTCACGTTAATCATGTAGTTTGATATTACGCAAATATATTCATTTTTACTAATATTTCGATACTATTTCATGTAGTATCACGATATGTGATTTGGCCTTCAAATCTCAGAATTTCGCATAATATTGCATTTTAAGCAAGTTTTCTTGCATTTTGTTTCGTACGAAAAATCATCGAATTTAGCAATATTTTGACTTTTATCATCCCCTTTTCCTTTATTTGATTTAACAAAATATCATCGAATTAGGCAATATTTTGCCGTTTTTCCACGTTTTTGTGAATTTTCAGTCTATGGGTATTAATTCATTATATATACAATAAAAATGATGCAAACACATAATTGATTAGATAATAACCTAAAATACTTCATTTTCAATCAACTATTTGTTTCTCGTTAAAATACTGAGTAAGATATTGAAAAAGGGAGAAGTTCTGTTTTTATTGCATATATCGAAGTTTCAGCCTGATTAGAGCGGTTTTACGTGTACATCTTCCCTTGTTAATATAAACGGAAAATCAAGAACATTATAGTAAATTCTAATGAAAACACATTGTTTTTTATCATTTGTATTGGAAACAACATTGTCATATGTCTTTTCTTGGAACTAAATAATACGAAACCTCGCTCTATGATTTGAAGGTAAAATCCTCAAATAAGGTAAAATAGTGACTTTTCCACGTTAATCATGTAGTTTGATATTACGCACATATATTCATTTTTACCAATATTTCGATACTATTTCATGTAGTATCACGATATGTGATTTGGCCTTCAAATCTCAGAATTTCGCATAATATTGCATTTTAAGCAAGTTTTCTTGCATTTTGTTTCGTACGAAAAATCATCGAATTTACCAATATTTTGACGTTTATCATCCCCTTTTCCTTCATGTGATTTAAATAAAATATCATCGAATTAGGCAATATTTTGCCGTTTTCCACGTTTTTGTGAATTTTCAGTCCGTGGGTATTAATTTTAATTCATATATATACGATAAAAATGATGCAAACACATATTTGATTAGATAATAACCTTAAATACTTAATTTTCAATCATCTATTTGTTTCTCGTTAAAATACTGAGTAAGATATTCAAAAGGGGAGAAGTTCGGTTTTTATTGCATATATCGACGTTTCAGCCGGATTAGAGCGGTTTTACGTGTACATCTTCCCTCGTTAATATAAACGGAAAATCAAGAACATTATAGTTAATTCTAATGAAAACACATTGATTTTTATCATTTGTATTGGAAACAACATTGTCATATGTCTTTTCTTGGATCTAAATAATACGAAACCTCGCTGTATGATTTGGAGTTAAAATCCTCAATATGGTTAAATAGTGACTTTTTCACGTTTTTCATGTAGTTTGATATTACGTAAATATATTCATTTTTACCAATATTTCGATACTATTTCATGTAGTATCACGATATGTGATTTGGCCTTCAAATCTCAGAATTTCGCATAATATTGCATTTTAAGCAAGTTTTCTTGCATTTTGTTTCGTACGAAAAATCATCATATTTAGCAATATTTTGACGTTTATCATCTCCTTTTCCTTCATGTGATTTAAACAAAATATCATCGAGTTAGGCAATATTTTTCCGTTTTCCACGTTTTTGTGAATTTTCCGTCCATGGGTATTAATTCATATATATACGATAAAACTGATGCAAACACATAATTGATTAGATAATAACCTTAAATACTTCATTTTCAATCATCTATTTGGTTCTCGTTAAAATACTGAGTAAGATATTGAAAAGGGGAGAAGTTCGGTTTTTATTGCATATATCGACGTTTCAGCCTGATTAGAGCGGTTTTACGTGTACATCTTCCCTTGTTAATATAAACGGAAAATCAAGAACATTATAGTTAATTCTAATGAAAACACATTGTTTTTTATCATTTGTATTGGAAACGACATTGTCATATGTCTTTTCTTGGAACTAAATAATACGAAACCTCGCTCTATGATTTGAAGGTAAAATCCACATATATGGTAAAATAGTGACTTTTCCACGTTATTCATGTAGTTTGATATTACGCACATATATTCATTTTTACCAATATTTCGATACTATTTCATGTAGTATCACGATATGTGATTTGGCCTTCAAATCTCAGAATTTCGCATAATATTGCATTTTAAGCAAGTTTTCTTGCATTTTGTTTCGTACGAAAAATCATCGAATTTACCAATATTTTGACGTTTATCATCCCCTTTTCCTTCATGTGATTTAAATAAAATATCATCGAATTAGGCAATATTTTGCCGTTTTCCACGTTTTTGTGAATTTTCAGTCCGTGGGTATTAATTTTAATTCATATATATACGATAAAAATGATGCAAACACATATTTGATTAGATAATAACCTTAAATACTTAATTTTCAATCATCTATTTGTTTCTCGTTAAAATACTGAGTAAGATATTCAAAAGGGGAGAAGTTCGGTTTTTATTGCATATATCGACGTTTCAGCCGGATTAGAGCGGTTTTACGTGTACATCTTCCCTCGTTAATATAAACGGAAAATCAAGAACATTATAGTTAATTCTAATGAAAACACATTGATTTTTATCATTTGTATTGGAAACAACATTGTCATATGTCTTTTCTTGGATCTAAATAATACGAAACCTCGCTGTATGATTTGGAGTTAAAATCCTCAATATGGTTAAATAGTGACTTTTTCACGTTTTTCATGTAGTTTGATATTACGTAAATATATTCATTTTTACCAATATTTCGATACTATTTCATGTAGTATCACGATATGTGATTTGGCCTTCAAATCTCAGAATTTCGCATAATATTGCATTTTAAGCAAGTTTTCTTGCATTTTGTTTCGTACGAAAAATCATCAAATTTAGCAATATTTTGACGTTTATCATCTCCTTTTCCTTCATGTGATTTAAACAAAATATCATCGAGTTAGGCAATATTTTTCCGTTTTCCACGTTTTTGTGAATTTTCCGTCCATGGGTATTAATTCATATATATACGATAAAACTGATGCAAACACATAATTGATTAGATAATAACCTTAAATACTTCATTTTCAATCATCTATTTGGTTCTCGTTAAAATACTGAGTAAGATATTGAAAAGGGGAGAAGTTCGGTTTTTATTGCATATATCGACGTTTCAGCCTGATTAGAGCGGTTTTACGTGTACATCTTCCCTTGTTAATATAAACGGAAAATCAAGAACATTATAGTTAATTCTAATGAAAACACATTGTTTTTTATCATTTGTATTGGAAACAACATTGTCATATGTCTTTTCTTGGAACTAAATAATACGAAACCTCGCTCTATGATTTGAAGGTAAAATCCTCAAATATGGTAAAATAGTGACTTTTCCACGTTAATCATGTAGTTTGATATTACGCACATATATTCATTTTTACCAATATTTCGATACTATTTCATGTAGTATCACGATATGTGATTTGGCCTTCAAATCTCAGAATTTCGCATAATATTGCATTTTAAGCAAGTTTTCTTGCATTTTGTTTCGTACGAAAAATCATCGAATTTACCAATATTTTGACGTTTATCATCCCCTTTTCCTTCATGTGATTTAAATAAAATATCATCGAATTAGGCAATATTTTGCTGTTTTCCACGTTTTTGTGAATTTTCAGTCCATGGGTATTAATTCATATATATACGATAAAAATGATGCAAACACATAATTGATTAAATAATAACCTTAAATACTTCATTTTCAATCTATTTGAAAATATATTTTTCATATATTTCATATATTTGTATATATTTGTTTCTCGTTAAAATACTGATTAAGATATTGAAATGGGGAGAAGTTCGGTTTTTATTGCATATATCGACGTTTCAGCCGGATTAGAGCGGTTTTACGTGTACATCTTCCCTTGTTAATATAAACGGAAAATCAAGAACATTATAGTTAATTCTAATGAAAACACATAGTTTTTTATCATTTGTATTGGAAACAACATTGTCATATGTCTTTTCATGGAACTAAATAATACGAAACCTCGCTCTATGATTTGAAGGTAAAATCCTCAAATATGGTAAAATAGTGACTTTTCCACGTTAATCATGTAGTTTGATATTACGCACATATATTCATTTTTACCAATATTTCGATACTATTTCATGTAGTATCACGATATGTGATTTGGCCTTCAAATCTCAGAATTTCGCATAATATTGCATTTTAAGCAAGTTTTCATGCATTTTGTTTCGTACGAAAAATCATCGAATTTAGCAATATTTTGACGTTTGTTGGATATTTCCAACATCGAATACAGCATTGTTGTATTCTCATTACTTATTACTAACCATATTAATATTGTATTAAGTAAAATTAACAACTCGTAGAATTCTGATGTACTAATAATTCATCTGTGCTTTAGGCTAGAATTCGCACGTCACCTGACGCCAGTATTGCGTCAGATTTCTTTACAGTAAAACACATTATATTCAATTTGTGTGAGAATTAAATACGATTCTCCATAATTAAAGCATTCTGTATGACAACTGATTGCAGACGAATTGTTCTCTAACTAAAAGCCGAATAAAGCATTAGAATTATACCGTCTACCTCGCGATAGTTTTAACGTCATCAATGAATGCCATGAGGAGACATTAATTCCTCTCCCTTATATATTTACTATTCTTAAATAGTTAAATAATAATATTCCGTTCCTCTAAATAATAAACCCGTCCAGTCTTTAGAGTTTCAAGCGCGAATGCGAGAAATATTAATGTTCAAGACAATAATTTGTGTTGTGAACGTCGACTGGGCGTGGGTTGGGGGACGCCATCCTCAGTCGGGAAGCGTACACGTGGGGAACCGAAGAGAGGCAGACCTGCGCTTAACGTACTCACTTAAGACGCCATTGTCCAGCAAATAGGACAAGTGTGTCCATCCACAGAGGAAAGCCGCCACTGTGAGGCGTGAACGACCTTGCAGATAATATCTTCAACTAGTGCTGGTGTTAACGAGGGATCTTAGACTTGGTTCCTGACGACACGTGATCAGCCAGCTTGAAACGCATCGATCCAGGATAGGTTCACCGGAACTTGGGATGCGTAATTACGGCAATCTTAATACTTACACAGTGCCCACAGCTAAGTACCTTTTATTTGATGCATCATTTATAAGTTTATTAATAGCGGGGTGATTGCACGTCACGCGGCAAGACAACACCTAATAACAGGTGATTAGAATTCTATCAGTAGATATCAATAATCTTGAATATGAATTGAGTAGTTAAATGAATTGCTACTGGTAGTTATTTATCTTGCAGCTTGAGAGACGGATTCCTCATGCTGCCTTCTCCATATTAATCGTGCCATTCGTCAATGTGCCAGACTTGGAGATTAAGAGGACTTCCAGAGTTATCTAAAGGAACCTACTACAAGCTAAGGCTTATTTCTTTTTCCTATATTTTAGCAATTTGATACATTCAGAATGTTCAACATAATGTGTGATTTACTGTAACTCATTACTATGCTCATATTCATGTTCTTCTTTGTATGAATAATATTATATTCAGCATTATTTATAGGATTAGATTATTATTAATTGAATTAGTGAACGAACCACACTGATTCCTGGACGTACTGACCTCCAGTAATAACCCCCCAATGTAGGTGTTTGAGGTTTGTTTTTTTAATAATACAGCCCATTAATTATTCTTATGATCATACTTTCTAGTCATATCCATAGTCACTGGTTTTCTCTAGAATTTTATCTAATGATCTGAAATTCTCAGTTTCCCTCTTTCCTTTAAAAGCGGGTGGTCCTTCGTAATTTAATTTACTACTTTAATTATTAATTAATCAGAATCAAACCCAAATATCCCACATTATGGTCCTTATCGAACCGGATAGGCATTAAACTTATAATTAAAATATTAACCATTAATAACTAATCCTTGTGTGATAGAAGCTAGACTAACTATTTAATTAATTGTGTCAACTAACTGTGTAACACATCAGTTAGCCTAGATCACACTAACATAGCTACCTTATACATAGCTTTAGTGGGTCATAACCAATTACCCACAACATTTAGACCTACACTTCATACTGAAGTAGAATCCTTAGGTCACCAAGAGCAACAGCTCATAACCTTATATTAATCACTAACACCAATTAAGTGTTAACCATTTAGGCTATACCAATGTTTCAATATATGGCTGTCAGCAGACTGCCCATTATAGCCTGAATCCATGTTATAATTACTGATTTACTCAAGTCAGTGGATCATTAATATTTAGGGATCCAGTATACTAATATAAATTACTGATCTCATACTAGTTAATCATTACTAACCCTGATAATATTTTATTCCACAATTAGGAGTACATTCAGGAGTTAAGTAATATTTACGGCAGTAGAATACTTGCCAAACACAATTAATTCTTTTGTGTTCATTTAATTTCTTATACACATAATTACACAAGTGTATATTATATAAAATACAAAAAACCCAAAAACACAGCACAATTATTTGCACATTACTGCACCATAATATAATCTTTGCCAACCTTCATTAGGTAGCAATTTAGGCTGTGATTGTGTTGAATCTGGCACAAGCACAGACTAAATATAGTTGTAGTTTCTCAAGTAGAAATTCTCACGACTAGGCTTGAGCTAGTTAGTGACATATATTATTCTTTTGTGCTGACCCTATCAAGGGTGGGATTAACCATTTATTGTGTAATTATTTTATTGCATATTTCTATGTATGTTTTTGAGTGTTACTGTAAGTCCACTACCCATCCGAGGCTGATTTAGAAGAGCTAAGCTGAGGAACACCTGTAGTGAGACCAAGGTACCAATCAAATCTTAGTTGCTTATTATTAGGTAGGTAGCTAACCTCTAAATGAGGTAAATTACAACCAGCCTCAAGAAACATTAGGCTGTCAATACTTATACCTGCTCTGCATCAAGGAGCAGACCATAGCTATACCACTAGCTACATAAGCCCTATCAGGCTCAATTTACCGCAAGAATGAATCCTTTACAAAGGAACGCAAGATTCTTGAGAGCTCTTCAAGGCCCTTTAGGAAAACTGCTTATGAAATGTCATTTCTGTGTCGAAACTGACCCAGGTGACGTCTACAGACTAGCAAGTTACATAAAGTACGCCACCCAAAAATATGATTATATCAAGACTGTAATCGAGTCCCACAGGAATTTACTCCAAGCCGGTCATACTGTCTCAGACCACTTAAGTCTAACAGAATCTGATCTCGATAACTATGAACATTCTGTTCAAACCAGTTTAGACCGATACAAGGAGGTGCTTGCGAGACAAGATATTCCCGAGTGGGTGGATCAGATCATTAATAGACCTGTATCCAAGTTAACACTCAGCTCAGATGAAATACTTGAGCTAAATCAAGACGAGGAGAATCCTCTAATCAATGCTGATCACTATACAAGATCAGCAACTGAAGATCAACCTTCATTTTCTAACCTCTCATCTAACACAGCTTCATGTGATGATTTGTTTACAGAGTCTGATCAAATTTCGGACCACTCTTCTCAATGTTCCCTGGATTCTATAAGTTCAATACATAAGGCTACTGAATTAACTAGCTTATCACCAGAACCCAGAGAAACAAATGAAGCTGCAGATGAAACAAGTGAAGCTGCAATGATCAGTGAATCTGAACCAGAAAATGATAAAGCTAATGCTGCAGCAGCAGCCGAAGCTGTAATCAAAGCTGAGGCTACACAAGAAGCCTTAAGCAACACAAGTAATGGTCACAATTGCTCACAACAGCCTTCTAAAGTAAGTGCTAACAATGAGAAGACTATTATAAACCTTGTACACCAATTATTAAATTTATCTTCGCCAGAGCAATCAGTTGACTCTTTACAAGACTTTAGTTTTCAGCTTGAGTCACTGATAAATTCTTTCAGTAAAGAGGTGGATCACCCAACTACTGAGTGGATGACTAAAATTATCATCCAGAGAAAATTGTCTGGTGACACACTTAATAAACTATATGTATGCCAGAATGGTAATACCCTGTCAATGCAGGATATATTTACAGGTTTGCGTAATATGAGCAATCATACAGCAGACCAAGCAATTAATGCTGAATCTGAATGCACCAAAACTGTACCTACATCAGTTTCCTTGCCTGAAACTCCTAATGTGACACTGTCACTAGGTAACCAAGGTGCTAATACTCAATTTAACGACAATCAGTCAAATACTGATTCATCAGTGAGGCCTAAGAGTCCCACAGGTGCTTCTAAGAGACCTAATAGTCCAAAGAGCACTCCCAAGAGCCTGTTCATGGTTCCCCAGAGTACACCAAGTACTCACAAGAGAATAAATAACACGCAAATGCAAACAGCAAACCCATCACAACCTGCAAATACTGTTTTACCTAAACCGCTCACACCTAAACGATCTGTAGGATGGGGAATGTGCTTGTTTTGCAATCAAAAACATTCTCTGTACAAATGTACTAATTATCCTAATCGAGACACAAGAGTCAGACGACTCAAACAGTTACACAAATGTACTAGGTGTCTCAAACCACATAATGTTAACAGCTGTGACACCCCACTGAACACCTGCAATAGGTGTAGAAGGGGCAAGCATCATGCTGCACTGTGCAAATTAGTTAGGACTAATTATGTCAATCCTAGAATAGGACGTAGAGAATCTACACAAGTACAGTGCTGCAAGGTGCGAGATGTGTACAGCGTAACTACACAAGCATCTCAAGTGGATGCTGCTTTGCCTACTGCCCAACTTCAAGTGAAGAACAGAGGAACCAAGATCACCATACGTGGACTATTTGACCAAGGTTCCCAGAGAACTTTCATTACTCAAAGGGCAGCAGAGGCACTTAATTTACAACCAATAAGACAGGTAAAATTAAACTTGTCAGGGTTCATGATAAATCGAGGAACCCATGAATACACAGTAGTTCAACCGCTTGTACGACTAGGTAGTCAAGCCAAGGCTGTCCAAGCCATTGTTGTAGATCAAATACCTTTAGACTTAAATATTAAGGGTCTGGGGTACACAACCCACTTCCTACAGGAACGTGAAATTAATTTGGCTGACAACAAATTAATGTCTGACCGCCTTAACAATGTAGATGTACTAGTAGGAGCCGACTACTATTACCAGTTCATAACTGGACATGTTAAACGATTGGGAATGAATATGCTCCAATCTGCAGGAGGCTACTTACTTACTGGTAAAGTTCTGAATGTGAACAAGCCTAAACCTGCCAACAATAATAAATTAGTCAGCAGTAAATCAATTCTCCAGCAACAAGCTAAAAGGAGAAACACAGCTGAATAATAAACTCAGATTGAATGTAGTACAATTGATACTCGCCGAGATGTTTCATAGCTCTCAGTGATAACCAATGGTCCGTACTCAAACAAGTACAAGTCACAGCGACCAAGCCATTGAATTCACTGCAGACCTAGAATTATTCTCGACAAGTAGTAATTGACCACACTCAGTCTTCCTAGTTAAATTGTAATGTTAGGCTAGAGAATCTAGTACTCCCTAGGAATTAATAATGTTAGGCTAGAGAATCTAGCACTTAATGCCACTGGCATTTCCTGAATTTAGTGATAACATTCACTAGGACCACTGGTCCACTATACTTGCGCTTAAAGGTTTGCCAAGAAAACCTTAATACCATGTTTTCTGCACTAAGAGTTAGTGATAAATACTTGCATTAATTGTTTGAGTTGTTTTCTTTCGTTTCTGCTTATTTAGTGTAGGAGCGCAACACGAACAAACTTAATCATTTAATGTTTCATTATTTCATGCATGTTTCCACTAAGGGAAAATGCAAGCCTATTACAACTCTGAAGAATAATTTCTTTCACATCCCACTGAGAAAACTATGATGAAACTACGATGTGATATCACGTAACGAAACCTTACACGTCACTATGACCCAGGATATCGCATCACCGTAGATTTTGTTAGTTTAAATTGGGAGAGTTGAATTCTATAAATATTGTGTAGGCTACAAACAACATGTTTCATTTGACATGTAAATAACAAGACTCAAATTCTTGTAAGTCCTTGATAAATCCGGGACGTTCGTTATGTGTGTACTAACATACTAACATACTAACATACTAATGTATTAATCTTAATATCACTTCGGGATAGGTCAGTACAACACAGTACACTGCGACCCTGGGAATCCCCCCCCCGGAGTTATGTTGGATATTTCCAACATCGAATACAGCATTGTTGTATTCTCATTACTTATTACTAACCATATTAATATTGTATTAAGTAAAATTAACAACTCGTAGAATTCTCATGTACTAATAATTCATCTGTGCATTAGGCTAGAATTCTCACGTCACCTGACGCCAGTATTGCGTCAGATTTCTTTACAGTAAAACACATTATATTCAATTTGTGTGAGAATTAAATACGATTCTCCATAATTAAAGCATTCTGTATGACAACTGATTGCAGACGAATTGTTCTCTAACTAAAAGCCGAATAAAGCGTTAGAATTATACCGCCTACCTCGCGATAGTTTTAACGTTATCAATGAATGCCATGAGGAGACATTAATTCCTCTCCCTTATATATTTACTATTCTTAAATAGTTAAATAATAATATTCCGTTCCTCTAAATAATAAACCCGTCCAGTCTTTAGAGTTTCAAGCGCGAATGCGAGAAATATTAATGTTCAAGACAATAATTTGTGTTGTGAACGTCGACTGGGCGTGGGTTGGGGGACGCCATCCTCAGTCGGGAAGCGTACACGTGGGGAACCGAAGAGAGGCAGACCTGCGCTTAACGTACTCACTTAAGACGCCATTGTCCAGCAAATAGGACAAGTGTGTCCATCCACAGAGGAAAGCCGCCACTGTGAGGCGTGAACGACCTTGCAGATAATATCTTCAACTAGTGCTGGTGTTAAAGAGGGATCTTAGACTTGGTTCCTGACGACACGTGATCAGCCAGCTTGAAACGCATCGATCCAGGATAGGTTCACCGGAACTTGGGATGCGTAATTACGGCAATCTTAATACTTACACAGTGCCCGCAGCTAAGTACCTTTTATTTGATGCATCATTTATAAGTTTATTAATAGCGGGGTGATTGCACGTCACGCGGCAAGACAACACCTAATAACAGGTGATTAGAATTCTATCTGTAGATATCAATAATCTTGAATATGAATTGAGTAGTTAAATCAATTGCTACTGGTAGTTATTTATCTTGCAGCCTGAGAGACGGATTCCTCATGCTGCCTTCTCCATGTTAATCGTACCATTCGTCAATGTGCCAGACTTGGAGATTAAGAGGACTTCCAGAGTTATCTAAAGGAACCTACTACAAGCTAAGGCTTATTTCTTTTTCCTATATTTTAGCAATTTGATACATTCAGAATCTTCAACATAATGTGTGATTTACTGTAACTCATTACTATGCTCATATTCATGTTCTTCTTTGTATGAATAATATTATATTCAGCATTATTTATAGGATTAGATTATTATTAATTGAATTAGTGAACGAACCACACTGATTCCTGGACGTACTGACCTCCAGTAATAACCCCCCAATGTAGGTGTTTGAGGTTTGGTTTTTTAATAATACAGCCCATTAATTATTCTTATGATCATACTTTCTAGTCATATCCATAGTCACTGGTTTTCTCTAGAATTTTATCTAATGATCTGAAATTCTCGGTTTCCCTCTTTCCTTTAAAAGCGGGTGGTCCTTCGTAATTTAATTTACTACTTTATTTATTAATTAATCAGAATCAAACCCAAATATCCCACAACGTTTATCATCCCCTTTTCCTTTAATTGATTTAAACAAAATATCATCGAATTAGGCAATATTTTGCCGTTTTTCCACGTTTTTGTGAATTTTCAGTCTATGGGTATTAATTCATTATATATACGATATAAATAATGCAAACACATAATTGATTAGATAATAACCTAAAATACTTCATTTTCAATCAAATATTTGTTTCTCGTTAAAATACTGAGTAAGATAATGAAAAAGGGAGAAGTTCTGTTTTTATTGCATATATCGACGTTTCAGCCTGATTAGAGCGGTTTTACGTGTACATCTTCCCTTGTTAATATAAACGGAAAATCAAGAACATTATAGTTAATTCTAATGAAAACACATTGTTTTTTATCATTTGTATTGGAAACAACATTGTCATATGTCTTTTCTTGAAACTAAATAATACGAAACCTCGCTCTATGATTTGAAGGTAAAATCCTCATATATGGTAAAATAGTGACTTTTCCACGTTAATCATGTAGTTTGATATTACGCACATATATTCATTTTTACCAATATTTCGATACTATTTCATGTAGTATCATGATATGTGATCTGGCCTTCAAATCTCAGAATTTCGCATAATATTGCATTTTAAGCAAGTTTTCTTGCATTTTGTTTCGTACGAAAAACCATCGAATTTACCAATATTTTGACGTTTATCATCCCCTTTTCCTTCATGTGATTTAAATAAAATATTATCGAATTAGGCAATATTTTGCCGTTTTCCACGTTTTTGTGAATTTTCAGTCCATGGGTATTAATTCATATATATACGATAAAAATGATGCAAACACATAATTGATTAGATAATAACCTTAAATACTTCATTTTCAATCAACTATTTGTTTCTCGTTAAAATACTGAGTAAGATATTGAAAAGGGGAGAAGTTCGGTTTTTATTGCATATATCGACGTTTCAGCCTGATTAGAGCGGTTTTACCTGTACATCTTCCATCGGTAATATAAACGGAAAATCAGGAACATTTTAGTTAATTCTAATGAAAACACATTGATTTTTATCATTTGTATTGGAAACAACATTGTCATATGTCTTTTCTTGGATCTAAATAATACGAAACCTCGCTCTATGATTTGAAGTTAAAATCCTCATATATTGTTAAATTGTGACTTTTTTCACGTTTTTCATGTAGTTTGATATTACGTAAATATATTCATTTTTACCAATATTTCGATACTATTTCATGTAGTATCACGATATGTGATTTGGCCTTCAAATCTCAGAATTTCGCATAATATTGCATTTTAAGCAAGTTTTCTTGCATTTTGTTTCGTACGAAAAATCATCGAATTTAGCAATATTTTGACGTTTATCATCCCCTTTTCCTTCATGTGATTTAAACAAAATATCATCGAATTAGGCAATATTTTGCCGTTTCCACGTTTTTGTGAATTTTTAGTCCATGGGTATTACTTCATATATATACGATAAAAATGATGCAAACACATAATTGATTAGATAATAACCTTAAATACTTAATTTTAAATCATCTATTTGTTTCTCGTTAAAATACTGAGTAAGATATTAAAAAGGGGAGAAGTTCGGTTTTATTGCATATATCGACGCTTCAGCCGGATTAGAGCGGTTTTACGTGTTCATTTTCCATCGTTAATATAAACGGAAAATCAAGAACATTATAGTTAATTCTAATGAAAACACATTGATTTTTATCATTTGTATCGGAAACAACATTGTCATATGTCTTTTCTTGGATCTAAATAATACGAAACCTCGCTCTATGATTTGGAGTTAAAATCCTTATATATGGTTAAATAGTGACTTTTTCACGTTTTTCATGTAGTTTGATATTACGTAAATATATTCATTTTTACCAATATTTCGATACTATTTCATGTAGTATCACGATATGTGATTTGGCCTTCAAATCTCAGAATTTCGCATAATATTGCATTTTAAGCAAGTTTTCTTGCATTTTGTTTCGTACGAAAAATCATCAAATTTAGCAAAATTTTGACGTTTATCATCTCCTTTTCCTTCATGTGATTTAAACAAAATATCATCGAGTTAGGCAATATTTTTCCGTTTTCCACGTTTTTGTGAATTTTACGTCCACGGGTATTAATTCATATATATACAATAAAAATGATGCAAACACATAATTGATTAGATAATAACCTTAAATACTTCATTTTCAATCATCTATTTGTTTCTCGTTAAAATACTGAGTAAGATATTGAAAAGGGGGAGAAGTTCGGTTTTTATTGCATATATCGACGTTTCAGCCTGATTAGAGCGGTTTTACGTGTACATCTTCCCTTGTTAATATAAACGGAAAATCAAGAACATTATAGTTAATTCTAATGAAAACACATTGTTTTTTATCATTTGTATTGGAAACAACATTGTCATATGTCTTTTCTTGGAACTAAATAATACGAAACCTCGCTCTATGATTTGAAGGTAAAATCCTCAAATATGGTAAAATAGTGACTTTTCCACGTTAATCATGTAGTTTGATATTACGCACATATATTCATTTTTACCAATATTTCGATACTATTTCATGTAGTATCACGATATGTGATCTGGCCTTCAAATCTCAGAATTTCGCATAATATTGCATTTTAAGCAAGTTTTCTTGCATTTTGTTTCGTACGAAAAATCATCGAATTTACCAATATTTTGACGTTTATCATCCCCTTTTCCTTCATGTGATTTAAATAAAATATCCTCGAAATAGGCAATATTTTGCCGTTTTCCACGTTTTTGTGAATTTTCAGTCCATGGGTATTAATTCATATATATACGATAAAAATGATGCAAACACATAATTGATTAGATAATAACCTTAAATACTTCATTTTCAATCTATTTGAAAATATATTTTTCATATATTTCATATATTTTCATATATTTGTTTCTCGTTAAAATACTGATTAAGATATTGAAAAGGGGAGAAGTTCTTTTTTTATTGCATATATCGACGTTTCAGCCGGATTAGAGCGGTTTTACGTGTACATCTTCCCTCGTTAATATAAACGGAAAATCAAGAACATTATAGTTAATTCTAATGAAAACACATTGTTTTTTATCATTTGTTTTGGAAACCACAATGTCATATGTCTTTTCTTGGAACTAAATAATACGAAACCTCGCTCTATGATTTGAAGGTAAAATCCTCAAATATGGTAAAATAGTGACTTTTCCACGTTAATCATGTAGTTTGATATTACGCACATATATTCATTTTTACCAATATTTCGATACTATTTCATGTAGTATCATGATATGTGATCTGGCCTTCAAATCTCAGAATTTCGCAAAATATTGCATTTTAAGCAAGTTTTCTTGCATTTTGTTTCGTACGAAAAATCATCGAATTTACCAATATTTTGACGTTTATCATTCCCTTTTCCTTCATGTGATTTAAATAAAATATCATCGAATTAGGCAATATTTTGCCGTTTTCCACGTTTTTGTGAATTTTTAGTCCATGAGTATTACTTCATATATATATGATAAAAATGATGCAAACACATAATTGATTAGATAATAACCTTAAATACTTAATTTTAAATCATCTATTTGTTTCTCGTTAAAATACTGAGTAAGATATTGAAAAGGGGAGAAGTTCGGTTTTATTGCATATATCGACGTTTCAGCCGGATTAGAGCGGTTTTACGTGTACATTTTCCCTCGTTAATATAAACGGAAAATCAAGAACATTATAGTTAATTCTAATGAAAAAACATTGATTTTTATCATTTGTATTGGAAACAACATTGTCATATGTCTTTTCTTGGATCTAAATAATACGAAACCTCGCTCTATGATTTGGAGTTAAAATCCTCAAATATGGTTATATAGTGACTTTTTCACGTTTTTCATGTAGTTTGATATTACGTAAATATATTCATTTTTACCAATATTTCGATACCATTTCATGTAGTATCACGATATGTGATTTGGCCTTCAAATCTCAGAATTTCGCATAATATTGCATTTTAAGCAAGTTTTCTTGCATTTTGTTTCGTACGAAAAATCATCAAATTTAGCAATATTTTGACGTTTATCATCTCCTTTTCCTTCAAGTGATTTAAACAAAATATCATCGAGTTAGGCAATATTTTTCCGTTTTCCACGTTTTTGTGAATTTTCCGTCCACGGGTATTAATTCATATATATACGATAAAAATGATGCAAACACATAATTGATTAGATAATAACCTTAAATACTTCATTTTCAATCATCTATTTGTTTCTCGTTAAAATACTGAGTAAGATATTGAAAAGGGGAGAAGTTCGGTTTTTATTGCATATATCGACGTTTCAGCCTGATTAGAGCAGTTTTACGTGTACATCTTCCCTTGTTAATATAAACGGAAAATCAAGAACATTATAGTTAATTCTAATGAAAACACATTGTTTTTTTATCATTTGTATTGGAAACAACATTGTCATATGTCTTTTCTTGGAACTAAATAATACGAAACCTCGCTCTATGATTTGAAGGTAAAATCCTCAAATATGGTAAAATAGTGACTTTTCCACGTTAATCATGTAGTTTGATATTACGCACATATGTTCATTTTTACCAATATTTCGATACTAATTCATGTAGTATCACGATATGTGATCTGGCCTTCAAATCTCAGAATTTCGCATAATATTGCATTTTAAGCAAGTTTTCTTGCATTTTGTTTTGTACGAAAAATCAACGAATTTACCAATAATTTGACGTTTATCATCCCCTTTTCCTTCATGTGATTTAAATAAAATATCATCGAATTAGGCAATATTTTGCCGTTTTCCACGTTTTTGTGAATTTTCAGTCTATGGGTATTAATTCATATATATACGATAAAAATGATGCAAACACATAATTGATTAGATAATAACCTTAAATACTTCATTTTCAATCTATTTGAAAATATATTTTTCATATATTTCATATATTTTCATATATTTGTTTCTCGTTAAAATACTGATTAAGATATTGAAAAGGGGAGAAGTTCGGTTTTTATTGCATATATCGATGTTTCAGCCGGATTAGAGCGGTTTTACGTGTACATCTTCCCTCGTTAATATAAACGGAAAATCAAGAACATTATAATTAATTCTAATGAAAACACATTGTTTTTTATCATTTGTATTGGAAACAACATTGTCATATGTCTTTTCTTGGAACTAAATAATACGAAACCTCGCTCTATGATTTGAAGGTAAAATCCTCAAATATGGTAAAATAGTGACTTTTCCACGTTAATCATGTAGTTTGATATTACGCACATATATTCATTTTTACCAATATTTCGATACCATTTCATGTAGTATCACGATATGTGATCTGGCCTTCAAATCTCAAAATTTCGCATAATATTGCATTTTAAGCAAGTTTTCTTGCATTTTGTTTCGTACGAAAAATCATTGAATTTACCAATATTTTGACGTTTATCATCCCCTTTTCCTTCATGTGATTTAAATAAAATATCATCGAATTAGGCAATATTTTGCCGTTTTCCACGTTTTTGTGAATTTTCAGTCCATGGGTATTACTTCATATATATACGATAAAAATGATGCAAACACATAATTGATTAGATAATAACCTTAAATACTTAATTTTCAATCATCTATTTGTTTGTCGTTAAAATACTGAGAAAGATATTGAAAAGGGTAGAAGTTCGGTTTTTATTGCATATATCGACGTTTCAGCCGGATTAGAGCGGTTTTACGTGTACATCTTCCCTCGTTAATATAAACGGAAAATAAAGAACATTATAGTTAATTCTAGTGAAAACACATTGTTTTTTATCATTTGTATTGGAAACAACATTGTCATATGTCTTTTCTTGGAACTAAATAATACGAAACCTCGCTCTATGATTTGAAGGTAAAATCCTCAAATATGGTAAAATAGTGACTTTTTCACGTTAATCATGTAGTTTGATATTACGCAAATATATTCATTTTTACCAATATTTCGATACTATTTCATGTAGTATCACGATATGTGATTTGGCCTTCAAGTCTCAGAATTTCGCATAATATTGCATTTTAAGCAAGTTTTCTTGCATTTTGTTTCGTACGAAAAATCATCGAATTTAGCAATATTTTGACGTTTATCATCCCCTTTTCCTTTATTTGATTTAAACAAAATATCATCGAATTAGGCAATATTTTGCCGTTTTTCCACGTTTTTGTGAATTTTCAGTCTATGGGTAGTAATTCATTATATATACGAAAAAAATGATGCAAACACATAATTGATTAGATAATAACCTAAAATACTTCATTTTCAATCAACTATTTGTTTCTCGTTAAAATACTGAGTAAGATATTGAAAAAGGGAGAAGTTCTGTTTTTATTGCATATATCGACGTTTCAGCCTGATTAGAGCGGTTTTACGTGTACATCTTCCCTTGTTAATATAAACGGAAAATCAAGAACATTATAGTTAATTCTAATGAAAACACATTGTTTTTTATCATTTGTATTGGAAACAACATTGTCATATGTCTTTTCTTGGAATTAATAATACGAAACCTCGCTCAATGATTTGAAGGTAAAATCCTCAAATATGGTAAAATAGTGACTTTTTCACGTTAATCATGTAGTTTGATATTACGCAAATATATTCATTTTTACCAATATTTCGATACTATTTCATGTAGTATCACGATATGTGATTTGGCCTTCAAATCTCAGAATTTCGCATAATATTGCATTTTAAGCAAGTTTTCTTGCATTTTGTTTCGTACGAAAAATCATCGAATTTAGCAATATTTTGACGTTTATCATCCCCTTTTCCTTTATTTGATTTAAACAAAATATCATCGAATTAGGCAATATTTTGCCGTTTTTCCACGTTTTTTTGAATTTTCAGTCTATGGGTATTAATTCATTATATATACGACAAAAATGATGCAAACACATAATTGATTAGATAATAACCTAAAATACTTCATTTTCAATCAACTATTTGTTTCTCGTTAAAATACTGAGTAAGATATTGAAAAGGGGAGAAGTTCGGTTTTTATTGCATATATCGACGTTTCAGCCTGATTAGAGCGGTTTTACGTGTACATCTTCCCTTGTTAATATAAACGGAAAATCAAGAACATTATAGTTAATTCTAATGAAAACACATTGTTTTTTATCATTTGTATTGGAAACAACATTGTCATATGTCTTTTCTTGGAACTAAATAATACGAAACCTCGCTCTATGATTTGACGGTAAAATCCTCAAATATGGTAAAATAGTGACTTTTCCACGTTATTCATATAGTTTGATATTACGCACATATATTCATTTTTACCAATATTTCGATACTATTTCATGTAGTATCACGATATGTGATTTGGCCTTCAAATCTCAGAATTTCGCATAATATTGCATTTCAAGCAAGTTTTCTTGCATTTTGTTTCGTACGAAAAATCATCGAATTTACCAATATTTTGACGTTTATCATCCCCTTTTCCTTCATGTGATTTAAATAAAATATCATCGAATTATGCAATATTTTGCCGTTTTCCACGTTTTTGTGAATTTTCAGTCCATGGGTATTAATTCATATATATACGATAAAAATGATGCAAACACATAATTGATTAGATAATAACCTTAAAAACTTCATTTTCAATCTATTTGAAAATATATTTTTCATATATTTCATATATTTTCATATATTTGTTTCTCGTTAAAATACTGATTAAGATATTGAAAAGGGGAGAAGTTCGGTTTTTATTGCATATATCGACGTTTCAGGCGGATTAGAGCGGTTTTACGTGTACATCTTCCCTCGTTAATATAAACGGAAAATCAAGGACATTATAGTTAATTCTAATGAAAACACATTGTTTTTTATCATTTGTATTGGAAACAACATTGTCATATGTCTTTTCTTGGAACTAAATAATACGAAACCTCGCTCTATGATTTGAAGAAAAAATCCTCAATTATGGTAAAATAGTGACTTTTTCACGTTAATCATGTAGTTTGATATTACGCAAATATATTCATTTTTACCAATATTTCGATACCATTTCATGTAGTATCACGATATGTGATCTGGCCTTCAAATCTCAAAATTTCGCATAATATTGCATTTTAAGCAAGTTTTCTTGCATTTTGTTTCGTACGAAAAATCATTGAATTTACCAATATTTTGACGTTTATCATCCCCTTTTCCTTCATGTGATTTAAATAAAATATCATCGAATTAGGCAATATTTTGCCGTTTTCCACGTTTTTGTGAATTTTCAGTCCATGGGTATTACTTCATATATATACGATAAAAATGATGCAAACACATAATTGATTAGATAATAACCTTAAATACTTAATTTTCAATCATCTATTTGTTTCTCGTTAAAATACTGAGAAAGATATTGAAAAGGGTAGAAGTTCGGTTTTTATTGCATATATCGACGTTTCAGCCGGATTAGAGCGGTTTTACGTGTACATCTTCCCTCGTTAATATAAACGGAAAATAAAGAACATTATAGTTAATTCTAGTGAAAACACATTGTTTTTTATCATTTGTATTGGAAACAACATTGTCATATGTCTTTTCTTGGAACTAAATAATACGAAACCTCGCTCTATGATTTGAAGGTAAAATCCTCAAATATGGTAAAATAGTGACTTTTTCACGTTAATCATGTAGTTTGATATTACGCAAATATATTCATTTTTACCAATATTTCGATACTATTTCATGTAGTATCACGATATGTGATTTGGCCTTCAAGTCTCAGAATTTCGCATAATATTGCATTTTAAGCAAGTTTTCTTGCATTTTGTTTCGTACGAAAAATCATCGAATTTAGCAATATTTTGACGTTTATCATCCCCTTTTCCTTTATTTGATTTAAACAAAATATCATCGAATTAGGCAATATTTTGCCGTTTTTCCACGTTTTTGTGAATTTTCAGTCTATGGGTAGTAATTCATTATATATACGAAAAAAATGATGCAAACACATAATTGATTAGATAATAACCTAAAATACTTCATTTTCAATCAACTATTTGTTTCTCGTTAAAATACTGAGTAAGATATTGAAAAAGGGAGAAGTTCTGTTTTTATTGCATATATCGACGTTTCAGCCTGATTAGAGCGGTTTTACGTGTACATCTTCCCTTGTTAATATAAACGGAAAATCAAGAACATTATAGTTAATTCTAATGAAAACACATTGTTTTTTATCATTTGTATTGGAAACAACATTGTCATATGTCTTTTCTTGGAACTAAATAATACGAAACCTCGCTCAATGATTTGAAGGTAAAATCCTCAAATATGGTAAAATAGTGACTTTTTCACGTTAATCATGTAGTTTGATATTACGCAAATATATTCATTTTTACCAATATTTCGATACTATTTCATGTAGTATCACGATATGTGATTTGGCCTTCAAATCTCAGAATTTCGCATAATATTGCATTTTAAGCAAGTTTTCTTGCATTTTGTTTCGTACGAAAAATCATCGAATTTAGCAATATTTTGACGTTTATCATCCCCTTTTCCTTTATTTGATTTAAACAAAATATCATCGAATTAGGCAATATTTTGCCGTTTTCCACGTTTTTGTGAATTTTCAGTCTATGGGTATTAATTCATTATATATACGACAAAAATGATGCAAACACATAATTGATTAGATAATAACCTAAAATACTTCATTTTCAATCAACTATTTGTTTCTCGTTAAAATACTGAGTAAGATATTGAAAAGGGGAGAAGTTCGGTTTTTATTGCATATATCGACGTTTCAGCCTGATTAGAGCGGTTTTACGTGTACATCTTCCCTTGTTAATATAAACGGAAAATCAAGAACATTATAGTTAATTCTAATGAAAACACATTGTTTTTTATCATTTGTATTGGAAACAACATTGTCATATGTCTTTTCTTGGAACTAAATAATACGAAACCTCGCTCTATGATTTGACGGTAAAATCCTCAAATATGGTAAAATAGTGACTTTTCCACGTTATTCATGTAGTTTGATATTACGCACATATATTCATTTTACCAATATTTCGATACTATTTCATGTAGTATCACGATATGTGATTTGGCCTTCAAATCTCAGAATTTCGCATAATATTGCATTTCAAGCAAGTTTTCTTGCATTTTGTTTCGTACGAAAAATCATCGAATTTACCAATATTTTGACGTTTATCATCCCCTTTTCCTTCATGTGATTTAAATAAAATATCATCGAATTATGCAATATTTTGCCGTTTTCCACGTTTTTGTGAATTTTCAGTCCATGGGTATTAATTCATATATATACGATAAAAATGATGCAAACACATAATTGATTAGATAATAACCTTAAATACTTCATTTTCAATCTATTTGAAAATATATTTTTCATATATTTCATATATTTTCATATATTTGTTTCTCGTTAAAATACTGATTAAGATATTGAAAAGGGGAGAAGTTCGGTTTTTATTGCATATATCGACGTTTCAGCCGGATTAGAGCGGTTTTACGTGTACATCTTCCCTCGTTAATATAAACGGAAAATCAAGAACATTATAGTTAATTCTAATGAAAACACATTGTTTTTTATCATTTGTATTGGAAACAACATTGTCATATGTCTTTTTTGGAACTAAATAATACGAAACCTCGCTCAATGATTTGAAGAAAAAATCCTCAATTATGGTAAAATAGTGACTTTTTCACGTTTTTCATGTAGTTTGATATTACGCAAATATATTCATTTTTACCAATATTTCGATACTATTTCACGTAGTATCACGATATGTGATTTGGCCTTCAAATCTCAGAATTTCGCATAATATTGCATTTTAAGCAAGTTTTCTTGCATTTTGTTTCGTACGAAAAATCATCAAATTTAGCAATATTTTAACGTTTATCATCTCCTTTTCCTTCATGTGATTTAAACAAAATATCGTCGAGTTAGGCAATATTTTTCCGTTTTCCACGTTTTTGTGAATTTTCCGTCCATGGGTATTAATTCATATATATACGATAAAAATGATGCAAACACATAATTGATTAGATAATAACCTTAAATACTTCATTTCAATCATCTATTTGTTTCTCGTTAAAATACTGAGTAAGATATTGAAAAGGGGAGAAGTTCGGTTTTTATTGTATATATCGACGTTTCAGCCTGATTAGAGCGGTTTTACGTGTACTTCTTCCCTTGTTAATATAAACGGAAAATCAAGAGCATTATAGTTAATTCTAATGAAAACACATTGTTTTTTATCATTTGTATTGGAAACAACATTGTCATATGTCTTTTCTTGGAACTAAATAATACGAAACCTCGCTCTATGATTTGAAGGTAAAATCCTCATATATGGTAAAATAGTGACTTTTTCACGTTAATCATGTAGTTTGATATTACGCACATATATTCATTTTTACCAATATTTCGATACTATTTCATGTAGTATCACGATATGTGATTTGGCCTTCAAATCTCAGAATTTCGCATAATATTGCATTTTAAGCAAGTTTTCTTGCATTTTGTTTCGTACGAAAAATCATCGAATTTACCAATATTTTGACGTTTATCATCCCCTTTTCCTTCATGTGATTTAAATAAAATATCATCGAATTAGGCAATATTTTGCCGTTTTCCACGTTTTTGTGAATTTTCAGTCCATGGGTATTAATTCATATATATACGATAAAAATTATGCAAACACATAATTGATTAGATAATAACTTAAATACTTCATTTTCAATCTATTTGAAAATATTTTTTTCATATATTTCATATATTTTCATATATTTGTTTCTCGTTAAAATATTGATTAAGATATTGAAAAGCGGAGAAGTTCGGTTTTTATTGCATATATCGACGTTTTAGCCGGATTAGAGCGGTTTTACGTGTACATCTTCCCTCGTTAATATAAACGGAAAATCAAGAACATTATAGTTAATTCTAATGAAAACACATTGTTTTTTATCATTTGTATTGGAAACAACATTGTCATATGTCTTTTCTTGGAACAAAATAATTCGAAACCTCGCTCTATGATTTGAAGAAAAAATCCTCAAACATGGTAAAATAGTGACTTTTTCACGTTAATCATGTAGTTTGATATTACGCAAATATATTCATTTTTACCAATATTTCGATACTATTTCATGTAGTATCACGATATGTGATTTGGCCTTCAAATCTCAGAATTTCGCATAATATTGCATTTTAAGCAAGTTTTCTTGCATTTTGTTTCGTACGAAAAATCATCGAATTTAGCAATATTTTGACGTTTATCATCCCCTTTTCCTTCATGAGATTTAAACAAAATATCATCGAATTAGGCAATATTTTGCCGTTTTCCACGTTTTTGTGAATTTTCAGTCCATGGGTATTACTTCATATATATACGATAAAAATGATGCAAACACATAATTGATTAGATAATAACCTTAAATACTTAATTTTCAATCATCTATTTGTTTCTCGTTAAAATACTGAGTAAGATATTGAAAAGGGGAGAAGTTCGGTTTTTATTGCATATATCGACGTTTCAGCCGGATTAGAGCGGTTTTACCTGTACATCTTCCATCGGTAATATAAACGGAAAATCAAGAACATTATAGTTAATTCTAATGAAAACACATTGTTTTTTATCATTTGTATTGGAAACAACATTGTCATATGTCTTTTCTTGGAACTAAATAATACGAAACCTCGCTCTATGATTTGAAGGTAAAATCCTCAAATATGGTAAAATAGTGACTTTTCCACGTTATTCATGTAGTTTGATATTACGCACATATATTCATTTTTACCAATATTTCGATACTATTTCATGTAGTATCACGATATGTGATTTGGCCTTCAAATCTCAGAATTTCGCATAATATTGCATTTCAAGCAAGTTTTCTTGCATTTTGTTTCGTACGAAAAATCATCGAATTTACCAATATTTTGACGTTTATCATCCCCTTTTCCTTCATGTGATTTAAATAAAATATCATCGAATTATGCAATATTTTGCCGTTTTCCACGTTTTTGTGAATTTTCAGTCCATGGGTATTAATTCATATATATGCGATAAAAATGATGCAAACACATAATTGATTAGATAATAACCTTAAAAACTTCATTTTCAATCTATTTGAAAATATATTTTTCATATATTTCATATATTTTCATATATTTGTTTCTCGTTAAAATACTGATTAAGATATTGAAAAGGGGAGAAGTTCGGTTTTTATTGCATATATCGACGTTTCAGGCGGATTAGAGCGGTTTTACGTGTACATCTTCCCTCGTTAATATAAACGGAAAATCAAGGACATTATAGTTAATTCTAATGAAAACACATTGTTTTTTATCATTTGTATTGGAAACAACATTGTCATATGTCTTTTCTTGGAACTAAATAATACGAAACCTCGCTCTATGATTTGAAGAAAAAATCCTCAATTATGGTAAAATAGTGACTTTTTCACGTTAATCATGTAGTTTGATATTACGCAAATATATTCATTTTTACCAATATTTCGATACTATTTCACGTAGTATCACGATATGTGATTTGGCCTTCAAATCTCAGAATTTCGCATAATATTGCATTTTAAGCAAGTTTTCTTGCATTTTGTTTCGTACGAAAAATCATCGAATTTAGCAATATTTTGACGTTTATCATCCTCTTTTCCTTCATGTGATTTAAACAAAATATCATCGAGTTAGGCAATATTTTTCCGTTTTCCACGTTTTTGTGAATTTTCCGTCCATGGGTATTAATTAATATATATACGATAAAAATGATGCAAACACATAATTGATTAGATAATAACCTTAAATACTTCATTTTCAATCATCTATTTGTTTCTCGTTAAAATACTGAGTAAGATATTAAAAAGGGGAGAAGTTCGGTTTCTATTGCATATATCGACGTTTCAGCCTGATTAGAGCGGTTTTACGTGTACATCTTCCCTTGTTAATATAAACGGAAAATCAAGAACATTATAGTTAATTCTAATGAAAACACATTGTTTTTTATCATTTGTATTGGAAACAACATTGTCATATGTCTTTTCTTGGAACTAAATAATACGAAACCTCGCTCTATGATTTGAAGGTAAAATCCTGAAATATGGTAAAATAGTGACTTTTCCCCGTGAATCATGTAGTTTGATATTACGCACATATATTCATTTTTACCAATATTTCGATACTATTTCATGTAGTATCACGATATGTGATTTGGCCTTCAAATCTCAGAATTTCGCATAATATTGCATTTTAAGCAGGTTGTCTTGCATTTTGTTTCGTACGAAAAATCATCGAATTTACCAATATTTTGACGTTTATCATCCCCTTTTCCTTCATGTGATTTAAATAAAATATCATCGAATTAGGCAATATTTTGCCGTTTTCCACGTTTTTGTGAATTTTCAGTCCATAGGTATTAATTCATGTATATACGATAAAAATGATGCAAACACATAATTGATTAGATAATAACCTTAAATACTTCATTTTCAATCTATTTGAAAATATATTTTTCATATATTTCATATATTTTCATATATTTGTTTCTCGTTAAAATACTGATTAAGATATTGAAAAGGGGAGAAGTTCGGTTTTTATTGCATATATCGACGTTTCAGCCGGATTAGAGCGGTTTTACGTGTACATCTTCCCTCGTTAATATAAACGGAAAATCAAGAACATTATAGTTAATTCTAATGAAAACACATTGTTTTTTATCATTTGTATTGGAAACAACATTGTCATATGTCTTTTTTGGAACTAAATAATACGAAACCTCGCTCTATGATTTGAAGAAAAAATCCTCAATTATGGTAAAATAGTGACTTTTTCACGTTTTTCATGTAGTTTGATATTACGCAAATATATTCATTTTTACCAATATTTCGATACTATTTCACGTAGTATCACGATATGTGATTTGGCCTTCAAATCTCAGAATTTCGCATAATATTGCATTTTAAGCAAGTTTTCTTGCATTTTGTTTCGTACGAAAAATCATCAAATTTAGCAATATTTTGACGTTTATCATCTCCTTTTCCTTCATGTGATTTAAACAAAATATCATTGAGTTAGGCAATATTTTTCCGTTTTCCACGTTTTTGTGAATTTTCCGTCCATGGGTATTAATTCATATATATACGATAAAAATGATGCAAACACATAATTGATTAGATAATAACCTTAAATACTTCATTTCAATCATCTATTTGTTTCTCGTTAAAATACTGAGTAAGATATTGAAAAGGGGAGAAGTTCGGTTTTTATTGTATATATCGACGTTTCAGCCTGATTAGAGCGGTTTTACGTGTACTTCTTCCCTTGTTAATATAAACGGAAAATCAAGAGCATTATAGTTAATTCTAATGAAAACACATTGTTTTTTATCATTTGTATTGGAAACAACATTTTCATATGTCTTTTCTTGGAACTAAATAATACGAAACCTCGCTCTATGATTTGAAGGTAAAATCCTCAAATATGGTAAAATAGTGACTTTTTCACGTTAATCATGTAGTTTGATATTACGCACATATATTCATTTTTACCAATATTTCGATACTATTTCATGTAGTATCACGATATGTGATTTGGCCTTCAAATCTCAGAATTTCGCATAATATTGCATTTTAAGCAAGTTTTCTTGCATTTTGTTTCGTACGAAAAATCATCGAATTTACCAATATTTTGACGTTTATCATCCCCTTTTCCTTCATGTGATTTAAATAAAATATCATCGAATTAGGCAATATTTTGCCGTTTTCCACGTTTTTGTGAATTTTCAGTCCATGGGTATTAATTCATATATATACGATAAAAATTATGCAAACACATAATTGATTAGATAATAACTTAAATACTTCATTTTCAATCTATTTGAAAATATTTTTTTCATATATTTCATATATTTTCATATATTTGTTTCTCGTTAAAATATTGATTAAGATATTGAAAAGCGGAGAAGTTCGGTTTTTATTGCATATATCGACGTTTTAGCCGGATTAGAGCGGTTTTACGTGTACATCTTCCCTCGTTAATATAAACGGAAAATCAAGAACATTATAGTTAATTCTAATGAAAACACATTGTTTTTTATCATTTGTATTGGAAACAACATTGTCATATGTCTTTTCTTGGAACAAAATAATTCGAAACCTCGCTCTATGATTTGAAGAAAAAATCCTCAAACATGGTAAAATAGTGACTTTTTCACGTTAATCATGTAGTTTGATATTACGCAAATATATTCATTTTTACCAATATTTCGATACTATTTCATGTAGTATCACGATATGTGATTTGGCCTTCAAATCTCAGAATTTCCCATAATATTGCATTTTAAGCAAGTTTTCTTGCATTTTGTTTCGTACGAAAAATCATCGAATTTAGCAATATTTTGACGTTTATCATCCCCTTTTCCTTCATGAGATTTAAACAAAATATCATCGAATTAGGCAATATTTTGCCGTTTTCCACGTTTTTGTGAATTTTCAGTCCATGGGTATTACTTCATATATATACGATAAAAATGATGCAAACACATAATTGATTAGATAATAACCTTAAATACTTAATTTTCAATCATCTATTTGTTTCTCGTTAAAATACTGAGTAAGATATTGAAAAGGGGAGAAGTTCGGTTTTTATTGCATATATCGACGTTTCAGCCGAATTAGAGCGGTTTTACGTGTACATCTTCCCTCGTTAATATAAACGGAAAATCAAGAACATTATAGTTAATTCTAATGAAAACACATTGATTTTTATCGTTTGTATTGGAAACAACATTGTCATATGTCTTTTCTTGGATCTAAATAATACGAAATCTCGCTCTATGATTTGGAGTTAAAATCCTCAAATATGGTTAAATAGTGACTTTTTCACGTTTTTCATGTAGTTTGATATTACGTAAATATATTCATTTTTAACAATATTTCGATACTATTTCATGTAGTATCACGATATGTGATTTGGCCTTCAAATCTCAGAATTTCGCATAATATTGCATTTTAATCAAGTTTTCTTGCATTTTGTTTCGTACGAAAAATCATCAAATTTAGCAATATTTTGACTTTTATCATCTCCTTTTCCTTCATGTGATTTAAACAAAATATCATCGAGTTAGGCAATATTTTTCCGTTGTCCACGTTTTTGTGAATTTTCCGTCCATGGGTATTAATTCATATATATACGATAAAAATGATGCAAACATACAATTGATTAGATAATAACCTTAAATACTTCATTTCAATCATCTATTTGTTTCTCGTTAAAATACTGAGTAAGATATTGAAAAGGGGAGAAGTTCGGTTTTTATTGTATATATCGACGTTTCAGCCTGATTAGAGCGGTTTTACGTGTACATCTTCCCTTGTTAATATAAACGGAAAATCAAGAACATTATAGTTAATTCTAATGAAAACACATTGTTTTTTATCATTTGTATTGGAAACAACATTGTCATATGTCTTTTCTTGGAACTAAATAATACGAAACCTCGCTCTATGATTTGAAGGTAAAATCCTCATATATGGTAAAATAGTGACTTTTCCACGTTAATCATGTAGTTTGATATTACGCACATATATTCATTTTTACCAATATTTCGATACTATTTCACGTAGTATCACGATATGTGATTTGGCCTTCAAATCTCAGAATTTCGCATAATATTGCATTTTAAGCAAGTTTTCTTGCATTTTGTTTCGTACGAAAAATCATCAAATTTAGCAATATTTTGACGTTTATCATCCCCTTTTCCTTCATGTGATTTAAATAAAATATCATCGAATTAGGCAATATTTTGCCGTTTTCCACGTTTTTGTGAATTTTCAGTCCATGGGTATTAATTCATATATATACGATAAAAATGATGCAAACACATAATTGATTAGGTAATAACCTTAAATACTTCATTTTCAATCTATTTGAAAATATATTTTTCATATATTTCATATATTTTCATATATTTGTTTCTCGTTAAAATACTGATTAAGATATTGAAATGGGGAGAAGTTCGGTTTTTATTGCATATATCAACGTTTCAGCCGGATTAGAGCGGTTTTACGTGTACATCTTCCCTCGTTAATATAAACGGAAAATCAAGAACATTATAGTTAATTCTAGTGAAAACACATTGTTTTTTATCATTTGTATTGGAAACAACATTGTCATATGTCTTTTCTTGGAACTACATAATATGAAACCTCGCTCTATGATTTGAAGGTAAAATCCGCAAATATGGTAAAATAGTGACTTTTTCACGTTAATCATGTAGTTTGATATTACGCACATATATTCATTTTTACCAATATTTCGATACTATTTCATGTAGTATCACGATATGTGATTTGGCCTTCAAATCTCAGAATTTCGCATAATATTGCATTTTAAGCAAGTTTTCTTGCATTTTGTTTCTTACGAAAAATCATCGAATTTACCAATATTTTGACGTTTATCATCCCCTTTTCCTTCATGTGATTTAAACAAAATATCATCGAATTAGGCAATATTTTGCCGTTTTCCACGTTTTTGTGAATTTTCAGTCCATGGGTATTACTTCATATATATACGATAAAAATGATGCAAACACATAATTGATTACATAATAACCTTAAATACTTAATTTTCAATCATCTGTTTGTTTCTCGTTAAAATACTGAGTAAGATATTCAAAAGGGGAGAAGTTCGGTTTTTATTGCATATATCGACGTTTCAGCCGGATTAGAGCGGTTTTACGTGTACATCTTCCCTCGTTAATATAAACGGAAAATCAAGAACATTATAGTTAATTCTAGTGAAAACACATTGTTTTTTATCATTTGTATTGGAAACAACATTGTCATATGTCTTTTCTTGGAACTAAATAATACGAAGCCTCGCTCTATGATTTGAAGGTAAAATCCTCAAATATGGTAAAATAGTGACTTTTTCACGTTAATCATGTAGTTTGATATTACGCAAATATATTCATTTTTACCAATATTTCGATACTATTTCATGTAGTATCACGATATGTGATTTGGCCTTCAAGTCTCAGAATTTCGCATAATATTGCATTTTAAGCAAGTTTTCTTGCATTTTGTTTCGTACGAAAAATCATCGAATTTAGCAATATTTTGACGTTTATCATCCCCTTTTCCTTTATTTGATTTAAACAAAATATCATCGAATTAGGCAATATTTTGCCGTTTTTCCACGTTTTTGTGAATTTTCAGTCTATGGGTATTAATTCATTATATATACGATAAAAATGATGCAAACACATAATTGATTAGATAATAACCTAAAATACTTCATTTTCAATCAACTATTTGTTTCTCGTTAAAATACTGAGTAAGATATTGAAAAAGGGAGAAGTTCTGTTTTTATTGCATATATCGACGTTTCAGCCTGATTAGAGCGGTTTTACGTGTACATCTTCCCTTGTTAATATAAACGGAAAATCAAGAACATTATAGTTAATTCTAATGAAAACACATTGTTTTTTATCATTTGTATTGGAAACAACATTGTCATATGTCTTTTCTTGGAACTAAATAATACGAAACCTCGCTCAATGATTTGAAGGTAAAATCCTCAAATATGGTAAAATAGTGACTTTTTCACGTTAATCATGTAGTTTGATATTACGCAAATCTATTCATTTTTACCAATATTTCGATACTATTTCATGTAGTATCACGATATGTGGTTTGGCCTTCAAATCTCAGAATTTCGCATAATATTGCATTTTAAGCAAGTTTTCTTGCATTTTGTTTCGTACGAAAAATCATCGAATTTAGCAATATTTTGACGTTTATCATCCCCTTTTCCTTTATTTGATTTAAACAAAATATCATCGAATTAGGCAATATTTTGCCGTTTTTCCACGTTTTTGTGAATTTTCAGTCTATGGGTATTAATTCATTATATATACGACAAAAATGATGCAAACACATAATTGATTAGATAATAACCTAAAATACTTCATTTTCAATCAACTATTTGTTTCTCGTTAAAATACTGAGTAAGATATTGAAAAGGGGAGAAGTTCGGTTTTTATTGCATATATCGACGTTTCAGCCTGATTAGAGCGGTTTTACGTGGACATCTTCCCTTGTTAATATAAACGGAAAATCAAGAATATTATAGTTAATTCTAATGAAAACACATTGTTTTTTATCATTTGTATTGGAAACAACATTGTCATATGTCTTTTCTTGGAACTAAATAATACGAAACCTCGCTCTATGATTTGAAGGTAAAATCCTCAAATATGGTAAAATAGTGACTTTTCCACGTTATTCATGTAGTTTGATATTACGCACATATATTCATTTTTACCAATATTTCGATACTATTTCATGTAGTATCACGATATGTGATTTGGCCTTCAAATCTCAGAATTTCGCATAATATTGCATTTCAAGCAAGTTTTCTTGCATTTTGTTTCGTACGAAAAATCATCGAATTTACCAATATTTTGACGTTTATCATCCCCTTTTCCTTCATGTGATTTAAATAAAATATCATCGAATTATGCAATATTTTGCCGTTTTCCACGTTTTTGTGAATTTTCAGTCCATGGGTATTAATTCATATATATACGATAAAAATGATGCAAACACATAATTGATTAGATAATAACCTTAAAAACTTCATTTTCAATCTATTTGAAAATATATTTTTCATATATTTCATATATTTTCATATATTTGTTTCTCGTTAAAATACTGATTAAGATATTGAAAAGGGGAGAAGTTCGGTTTTTATTGCATATATCGACGTTTCAGCCTGATTAGAGCGGTTTTACGTGTACATCTTCCCTCGTTAATATAAACGGAAAATCAAGAACATTATAGTTAATTCTAATGAAAACACATTGTTTTTTATCATTTGTATTGGAAACAACATTGTCATATGTCTTTTTTGGAACTAAATAATACGAAACCTCGCTCTATGATTTGAAGAAAAAATCCTCAATTATGGTAAAATAGTGACTTTTTCACGTTTTTCATGTAGTTTGATATTACGCAAATATATTCATTTTTACCAATATTTCGATACTATTTCATGTAGTATCACGATATGTGATTTGGCCTTCAAGTCTCAGAATTTCGCATAATATTGCATTTTAAGCAAGTTTTCTTGCATTTTGTTTCGTACGAAAAATCATCGAATTTAGCAATATTTTGACGTTTATCATCCCCTTTTCCTTTATTTGATTTAAACAAAATATCATCGAATTAGGCAATATTTTGCCGTTTTTCCACGTTTTTGTGAATTTTCAGTCTATGGGTATTAATTCATTATATATACGATAAAAATGATGCAAACACATAATTGATTAGATAATAACCTAAAATACTTCATTTTCAATCAACTATTTGTTTCTCGTTAAAATACTGAGTAAGATATTGAAAAAGGGAGAAGTTCTGTTTTTATTGCATATATCGACGTTTCAGCCTGATTAGAGCGGTTTTACGTGTACATCTTCCCTTGTTAATATAAACGGAAAATCAAGAACATTATAGTTAATTCTAATGAAAACACATTGTTTTTTATCATTTGTATTGGAAACAACATTGTCATATGTCTTTTCTTGGAACTAAATAATACGAAACCTCGCTCAATGATTTGAAGGTAAAATCCTCAAATATGGTAAAATAGTGACTTTTTCACGTTAATCATGTAGTTTGATATTACGCAAATCTATTCATTTTTACCAATATTTCGATACTATTTCATGTAGTATCACGATATGTGATTTGGCCTTCAAATCTCAGAATTTCGCATAATATTGCATTTTAAGCAAGTTTTCTTGCATTTTGTTTCGTACGAAAAATCATCGAATTTAGCAATATTTTGACGTTTATCATCCCCTTTTCCTTTATTTGATTTAAACAAAATATCATCGAATTAGGCAATATTTTGCCGTTTTTCCACGTTTTTGTGAATTTTCAGTCTATGGGTATTAATTCATTATATATACGACAAAAATGATGCAAACACATAATTGATTAGATAATAACCTAAAATACTTCATTTTCAATCAACTATTTGTTTCTCGTTAAAATACTGAGTAAGATATTGAAAAGGGGAGAAGTTCGGTTTTTATTGCATATATCGACGTTTCAGCCTGATTAGAGCGGTTTTACGTGGACATCTTCCCTTGTTAATATAAACGGAAAATCAAGAATATTATAGTTAATTCTAATGAAAACACATTGTTTTTTATCATTTGTATTGGAAACAACATTGTCATATGTCTTTTCTTGGAACTAAATAATACGAAACCTCGCTCTATGATTTGAAGGTAAAATCCTCAAATATGGTAAAATAGTGACTTTTCCACGTTATTCATGTAGTTTGATATTACGCACATATATTCATTTTTACCAATATTTCGATACTATTTCATGTAGTATCACGATATGTGATTTGGCCTTCAAATCTCAGAATTTCGCATAATATTGCATTTCAAGCAAGTTTTCTTGCATTTTGTTTCGTACGAAAAATCATCGAATTTACCAATATTTTGACGTTTATCATCCCCTTTTCCTTCATGTGATTTAAATAAAATATCATCGAATTATGCAATATTTTGCCGTTTTCCACGTTTTTGTGAATTTTCAGTCCATGGGTATTAATTCATATATATACGATAAAAATGATGCAAACACATAATTGATTAGATAATAACCTTAAAAACTTCATTTTCAATCTATTTGAAAATATATTTTTCATATATTTCATATATTTTCATATATTTGTTTCTCGTTAAAATACTGATTAAGATATTGAAAAGGGGAGAAGTTCGGTTTTTATTGCATATATCGACGTTTCAGCCTGATTAGAGCGGTTTTACGTGTACATCTTCCCTCGTTAATATAAACGGAAAATCAAGAACATTATAGTTAATTCTAATGAAAACACATTGTTTTTTATCATTTGTATTGGAAACAACATTGTCATATGTCTTTTTTGGAACTAAATAATACGAAACCTCGCTCTATGATTTGAAGAAAAAATCCTCAATTATGGTAAAATAGTGACTTTTTCACGTTTTTCATGTAGTTTGATATTACGCAAATATATTCATTTTTACCAATATTTCGATACTATTTCACGTAGTATCACGATATGTGATTTGGCCTTCAAATCTCAGAATTTCGCATAATATTGCATTTTAAGCAAGTTTTCTTGCATTTTGTTTCGTACGAAAAATCATCAAATTTAGCAATATTTTGACGTTTATCATCTCCTTTTCCTTCATGTGATTTAAACAAAATATCATCGAGTTAGGCAATATTTTTCCGTTGTCCACGTTTTTGTGAATTTTCCGTCCATGGGTATTAATTCATATATATACGATAAAAATGATGCAAACACACAATTGATTAGATAATAACCTTAAATACTTCATTTCAATCATCTATTTGTTTCTCGTTAAAATACTGAGTAAGATATTGAAAAGGGGAGAAGTTCGGTTTTTATTGTATATATCGACGTTTCAGCCTGATTAGAGCGGTTTTACGTGTACATCTTCCCTTGTTAATATAAACGGAAAATCAAGAACATTATAGTTAATTCTAATGAAAACACATTGTTTTTTATCATTTGTATTGGAAACAACATTGTCATATGTCTTTTCTTGGAACTAAATAATACGAAACCTCGCTCTATGATTTGAAGGTAAAATCCTCATATATGGTAAAATAGTGACTTTTCCACGTTAATCATGTAGTTTGATATTACGCACATATATTCATTTTTACCAATATTTCGATACTATTTCACGTAGTATCACGATATGTGATTTGGCCTTCAAATCTCAGAATTTCGCATAATATTGCATTTTAAGCAAGTTTTCTTGCATTTTGTTTCGTACGAAAAATCATCAAATTTAGCAATATTTTGACGTTTATCATCCCCTTTTCCTTCATGTGATTTAAATAAAATATCATCGAATTAGGCAATATTTTGCCGTTTTCCACGTTTTTGTGAATTTTCAGTCCATGGGTATTACTTCATATATATACGATAAAAATGATGCAAACACATAATTGATTAGATAATAACCTTAAATACTTAATTTTCAATCATCTATTTGTTTCTCGTTAAAATACTGAGTAAGATATTGAAAAGGGGAGAAGTTCGGTTTTTATTGCATATATCGACGTTTCAGCCGAATTAGAGCGGTTTTACGTGTACATCTTCCCTCGTTAATATAAACGGAAAATCAAGAACATTATAGTTAATTCTAATGAAAACACATTGATTTTTATCGTTTGTATTGGAAACAACATTGTCATATGTCTTTTCTTGGATCTAAATAATACAAAACCTCGCTCTATGATTTGGAGTTAAAATCCTCAAATATGGTTAAATAGTGACTTTTTCACGTTTTTCATGTAGTTTGATATTACGTAAATATATTCATTTTTACCAATATTTCGATACTATTTCATGTAGTATCACGATATGTGATTTGGCCTTCAAATCTCAGAATTTCGCATAATATTGCATTTTAATCAAGTTTTCTTGCATTTTGTTTCGTACGAAAAATCATCCAATTTAGCAATATTTTGACTTTTATCATCTCCTTTTCCTTCATGTGATTTAAACAAAATATCATCGAGTTAGGCAATATTTTTCCGTTGTCCACGTTTTTGTGAATTTTCCGTTCATGGGTATTAATTCATATATATACGATAAAAATGATGCAAACACACAATTGATTAGATAATAACCTTAAATACTTCATTTCAATCATCTATTTGTTTCTCGTTAAAATACTGAGTAAGATATTGAAAAGGGGAGAAGTTCGGTTTTTATTGTATATATCGACGTTTCAGCCTGATTAGAGCGGTTTTACGTGTACATCTTCCCTTGTTAATATAAACGGAAAATCAAGAACATTATAGTGAATTCTAATGAAAACACATTGTTTTTTATCATTTGTATTGGAAACAACATTGTCATATGTCTTTTCTTGGAACTAAATAATACGAAACCTCGCTCTATGATTTGAAGGTAAAATCCTCATATATGGTAAAATAGTGACTTTTCCACGTTAATCATGTAGTTTGATATTACGCACATATATTCATTTTTACCAATATTTCGATACTATTTCACGTAGTATCACGATATGTGATTTGGCCATCAAATCTCAGAATTTCGCATAATATTGCATTTTAAGCAAGTTTCTTGCATTTTGTTTCGTACGAAAAATCATCAAATTTAGCAATATTTTGACGTTTATCATCCCCTTTTCCTTCATGTGATTTAAATAAAATATCATCGAATTAGGCAATATTTTGCCGTTTTCCACGTTTTTGTGAATTTTCAGTCCATGGGTATTAATTCATATATATACGATAAAAATGATGCAAACACATAATTGATTAGATAATAACCTTAAATACTTCATTTTCAATCTATTTGAAAATATATTTTTCATATATTTCATATATTTTCATATATTTGTTTCTCGTTAAAATACTGATTAAGATATTGAAATGGGGAGAAGTTCGGTTTTTATTGCATATATCGACGTTTCAGCCGGATTAGAGCGGTTTTACGTGTACATCTTCCCTCGTTAATATAAACGGAAAATCAAGAACATTATAGTTAATTCTAGTGAAAACACATTGTTTTTTATCATTTGTATTGGAAACAACATTGTCATATGTCTTTTCTTGGAACTAAATAATATGAAACCTCGCTCTATGATTTGAAGGTAAAATCCGCAAATATGGTAAAATAGTGACTTTTTCACGTTAATCATGTAGTTTGATATTACGCAAATATATTCATTTTTACCAATATTTCGATACTATTTCATGTAGTATCACGATATGTGATTTGCCCTTCAAGTCTCAGAATTTCGCATAATATTGCATTTTAAGCAAGTTTTCTTGCATTTTGTTTCGTACGAAAAATCATCAAATTTAGCAATATTTTGACGTTTATCATCCCCTTTTCCTTCATGTGATTTAAATAAAATATCATCGAATTAGGCAATATTTTGCCGTTTTCCACGTTTTTGTGAATTTTCAGTCCATGGGTATTACTTCATATATATACGATAAAAATGATGCAAACACATAATTGATTAGATAATAACCTTAAATACTTAATTTTCAATCATCTATTTGTTTCTCGTTAAAATACTGAGTAAGATATTGAAAAGGGGAGAAGTTCGGTTTTTATTGCATATATCGACGTTTCAGCCGAATTAGAGCGGTTTTACGTGTACATCTTCCCTCGTTAATATAAACGGAAAATCAAGAACATTATAGTTAATTCTAATGAAAACACATTGATTTTTATCGTTTGTACTGGAAACAACATTGTCATATGTCTTTTCTTGGATCTAAATAATACGAAACCTCGCTCTATGATTTGGAGTTAAAATCCTCAAATATGGTTAAATAGAGACTTTTTCACGTTTTTCATGTAGTTTGATATTACGTAAATATATTCATTTTTACCAATATTTCGATACTATTTCATGTAGTATCACGATATGTGATTTGGCCTTCAAATCTCAGAATTTCGCATAATATTGCATTTTAAGCAAGTTTTCTTGCATTTTGTTTCATACGAAAAATCATCGAATTTAGCAATATTTTGACGTTTATCATCCCCTTTTCCTTTATTTGATTTAAACAAAATATCATTGAATTAGGCAATATTTTGCCGTTTTTCCACGTTTTTGTGAATTTTCAGTCTATGGGTATTAATTCATTATATATACGATAAAAATGATGCAAACACATAATTGATTAGATAATAACCTAAAATACTTCATTTTCAATCAACTATTTGTTTCTCGTTAAAATACTGAGTAAGATATTGAAAAAGGGAGAAGTTCTGTTTTTATTGCATATATCGACGTTTCAGCCTGATTAGAGCGGTTTTACGTGTACATCTTCCCTTGTTAATATAAACGGAAAATCAAGAACATTATAGTTAATTCTAATGAAAACACATTGTTTTTTATCATTTGTATTGGAAACAACATTGTCATATGTCTTTTCTTGGAACTAAATAATACGAAACCTCGCTCAATGATTTGAAGGTAAAATCCTCAAATATGGTAAAATAGTGACTTTTTCACGTTAATCATGTAGTTTGATATTACGCAAATATATTCATTTTTACCAATATTTCGATACTATTTCATGTAGTATCACGATATGTGATTTGGCCTTCAAATCTCAGAATTTCGCATAATTTTGCATTTTAAGCAAATTTTCTTGCATTTTGCTTCGTACGAAAAATCATCGAATTTACCAATATTTTGACGTTTATCATCCCCTTTTCCTTCATGTGATTTAAATAAAATATCATCGAATTAGGCAATATTTTTCCGTTTTCCACGTTTTTGTGAATTTTCCGTCCATGGGTATTAATTCATATATATACGATAAAAATGATGCAAACACATAATTGATTAGATAATAACCTTAAATACTTCATTTTCAATCATCTATTTGTTTCTCGTTAAAATACTGAGTAAGATATTGAAAAGGGGAGAAGTTCGGTTTTCATTGCATATATCGACGTTTCAGCCTGATTAGAGCGGTTTTACGTGTACATCTTCCCTTGTTAATATAAACGGAAAATCAAGAACATTATAGTTAATTCTAATGAAAACACATTGTTTTTTATCATTTGTATTGGAAACAACATTGTCATATGTCTTTTCTTGGAACTAAATAATACGAAACCTCGCTCTATGATTTGAAGGTAAAATCCTCAAATATGGTAAAATAGTGACTTTTCCACGTTATTCATGTAGTTTGATATTACGCACATATATTCATTTTTACCAATATTTCGATACTATTTCATGTAGTATCACGATATGTGATCTGGCCTACAAATCTCAGAATTTCGCATAATATTGCATTTTAAGCAAGTTTTCTTGCATTTTGTTTCGTACGAAAAATCATCGAATTTACCAATACTTTGACGTTTATCATCCCCTTTTCCTTCATGTGATTTAAATAAAATATCATCGAATTAGGCAATATTTTGCCGTTTTCCACGTTTTTGTGAATTTTCAGTCCATGGGTATTACTTCATATATATACGATAAAAATGATGCAAACACATAATTGATTAGATAATAACCTTAAATACCTAATTTTCAATCATCTATTTGTTTCTCGTTAAAATACTGAGTAAGATATTAAAAAGGGGAGAAGTTCGGTTTTTATTGCATATATCGACGTTTCAGCCGGATTAGAGCGGTTTTACGTGTACATCTTCCCTCGTTAATATAAACGGAAAATCGAGAACATTATAGTTAATTCTAATGAAAACACATTGTTTTTTATCATTTGTATTGGAAACAACATTGTCATATGTCTTTTCTTGGAACTAAATAATACGAAACCTCGCTCTATGATTTGAAGGTAAAATCCTCAAATATGGTAAAATAGTGACTTTTCCACGTTAATCATGTAGTTTGATATTACGCACATATATTCATTTTTACCAATATTTCGATACTATTTCATGTAGTATCAGAATATGTGATTTGGCCTTCAAATCTCAGAATTTCGCATAATATTGCATTTTAAGCAAGTTTTCTTGCATTTTGTTTCGTACGAAAAATCATCAAATTTAGCAATATTTTGACGTTTATCATCCCCTTTTCCTTCATGTGATTTAAATAAAATATCATCGAATTAGGCAATATTTTGCCGTTTTCCACGTTTTTGTGAATTTTCAGTCCATGGGTATTAATTCATATATATACGATAAAAATGATGCAAACACATAATTGATTAGATAATAACATTAAATACTTCATTTTCAATCTATTTGAAAATATATTTTTCATATATTTCATATATTTTCATATATTTGTTTCTCGTTAAAATACTGATTAAGATATTGAAAAGGGGAGAAGTTCGGTTTTTATTGCATATATCGACGTTTCAGCCGGATTAGAACGGTTTTACGTGTACATCTTCCCTCGTTAATATAAACGGAAAATCAAGAACATTATAGTTAATTCTAGTGAAAACACATTGTTTTTTATCATTTGTATTGGAAACAACATTGTCATATGTCTTTTCTTGGAACTAAATAATACGAAACCTCGCTCTATGATTTGAAGGTAAAATCCTCAAATATGGTTAAATAGTGACTTTTTCACGTTAATCATGTAGTTTGATATTACGCAAATATATTCATTTTTACCAATATTTCGATACTATTTCATGTAGTATCACGATATGTGATTTGGCCTTCAAATCTCAGAATTTCGCATAATATTGCATTTTAAGCAAGTTTTCTTGCATTTTGTTTCGTACGAAAAATCATCGAATTTAGCAATATTTTGACGTTTATCATCCCCTTTTCCTTTCTTTGATTTAAACAAAATATCATCGAATTAGGCAATATTTTGCCGTTTTTCCACGTTTTTGTGAATTTTCAGTCTATGGGTATTAATTCATTATATATACGATAAAAATGATGCAAACACATAATTGATTAGATAATAACCTAAAATACTTCATTTTCAATCAACTATTTGTTTCTCGTTAAAATACTGAGTAAGATATTGAAAAAGGGAGAAGTTCTGTTTTTATTGCATATATCGACGTTTCAGCCTGATTAGAGCGGTTTTACGTGTACATCTTCCCTTGTTAATATAAACGAAAAATCAAGTACATTATAGTTAATTCTAATGAAAACACATTGTTTTTTATCATTTGTATTGGAAACAACATTGTCATATGTCTTTTCTTGGAACTAAATAATACGAAACCTCGCTCAATGATTAGAAGGTAAAATCCTCAAATATGGTAAAATAGTGACTTTTTCACGTTAATCATGTAGTTTGATATTACGCAAATATATTCATTTTTACCAATATTTCGATACTATTTCATGTAGTATCACGATATGTGATTTGGCCTTCAAATCTCAGAATTTCGCATAATATTGCATTTTAAGCAAGTTTTCTTGCACTTTGTTTCGTACGAAAAATCATCGAATTTAGCAATATTTTGACGTTTATCATCCCCTTTTCCTTTATTTGATTTAAACAAAATATCATCGAATTAGGCAATATTTTGCCGTTTTTCCACGTTTTTGTGAATTTTCACTCTATGGGTATTAATTCATTATATATACGACAAAAATGATGCAAACACATAATTGATTAGATAATAACCTAAAATACTTCATTTTCAATCAACTATTTGTTTCTCGTTAAAATACTGAGTAAGATATTGAAAAGGGGAGAAGTTCGGTTTTTATTGCATATATCGACGTTTCAGCCTGATTAGAGCGGTTTTACGTGTACATCTTCCCTTGTTAATATAAACGGAAAATCAAGAACATTATAGTTAATTCTAATGAAAACACATTGTTTTTTATCATTTGTATTGGAAACAACATTGTCATATGTCTTTTCTTGGAATTAATAATACGAAATCTTGCTCTATGATTTGAAGGTAAAATCCTCAAATATGGTAAAATAGTGACTTTTCCACGTTAATCATGTAGTTTGATATTACGCACATATATTCATTTTTACCAATATTTCGATACTATTTCATGTAGTATCACGATATGTGATCTGGCCTTCAAATCTCAGAATTTCGCATAATATTGCAGTTTAAGCAAGTTTTCTTGCATTTTGTTTCGTACGAAAAATCATCGAATTTACCAATATTTTGACGTTTATCATCCCCTTTTCCTTCATGTGATTTAAATAAAATATCATCGAATTAGGCAATATTTTTCCGTTTTCCACGTTTTTGTGAATTTTCCGTCAATGGGTATTAATTCATATATATACGATAAAAATGATGCAAACACATAATTGATTAGATAATAACCGTAAATACTTCATTTTCAATCATCTATTTGTTTCTCGTTAAAATACTGAGTAAGATATTGAAAAGGGGAGAAGTTCGGTTTTCATTGCATATATCGACGTTTCAGCCTGATTAGAGCGGTTTTACGTGTACATCTTCCCTTGTTAATATAAACGGAAAATCAAGAACATTATAGTTAATTCTAATGAAAACACATTGTTTTTTATCATTTGTATTGGAAACAACATTGTCATATGTCTTTTCTTGGAACTAAATAATACGAAACCTCGCTCTATGATTTGAAGGTAAAATCCTCATATATGGTAAAATAGTGACTTTTCCACGTTATTCATGTAGTTTGATATTACGCACATATATTCATTTTTACCAATATTTCGATACTATTTCATGTAGTATCACGATATGTGATTTGGCCTTCAAATCTCAGAATTTCGCATTATATTGCATTTTAAGCAAGTTTTCTTGCATTTTGTTTCGTACGAAAAATCATCGAATTTAGCAATATTTTGACGTTTGTTGGATATTTCCAACATCGAATACAGCATTGTTGTATTCTCATTACTTATTACTAACCATATTAATATTGTATTAAGTAAAATTAACAACTCGTAGAATTCTCATGTACTAATAATTCATCTGTGCATTAGGCTAGAATTCTCACGTCACCTGACGCCAGTATTGCGTCAGATTTCTTTACAGTAAAACACATTATATTCAATTTGTGTGAGAATTAAATACGATTCTCCATAATTAAAGCATTCTGTATGACAACTGATTGCAGACGAATTGTTCTCTAACTAAAAGCCGAATAAAGCGTTAGAATTATACCGTCTACCTCGCGGTAGTTTTAACGTCATCAATGAATGCCATGAGGAGACATTAATTCCTCTCCCTTATATATTTACTATTCTTAAATAGTTAAATTATAATATTCCGTTCCTCTAAATAATAAACCCGTCCAGTCTTTAGAGTTTCAAGCGCGAATGCGAGAAATATTAATGTTCAAGACAATAATTTGTGTTGTGAACGTCGACTGGGCGTGGGTTGGGGGACGCCATCCTCAGTCGGGAAGCGTACACGTGGGGAACCGAAGAGAGGCAGACCTGCGCTTAACGTACTCACTTAAGACGCCATTGTCCAGCAAATAGGACAAGTGTGTCCATCCACAGAGGAAAGCCGCCACTGTGAGGCGTGAACGACCTTGCAGATAATATCTTCAACTAGTGCTGGTGTTAAAGAGGGATCTTAGACTTGGTTCCTGACGACACGTGATCAGCCAGCTTGAAACGCATCAATCCAGGATAGGTTCACCGGAACTTGGGATGCGTAATTACGGCAATCTTAATACTTACACAGTGCCCACAGCTAAGTACCTTTTATTTGATGCATCATTTATAAGTTTATTAATAGCGGGGTGATTGCACGTCACGCGGCAAGACAACACCTAATAACAGGTGATTAGAATTCTATCTGTAGATATCAATAATCTTGAATATGAATTGAGTAGTTAAATCAATTGCTACTGGTAGTTATTTATCTTGCAGCTTGAGAGACGGATTCCTCATGCTGCCTTCTCCATGTTAATCGTGCCATTCGTCAATGTGCCAGACTTGGAGATTAAGAGGACTTCCAGAGTTATCTAAAGGAACCTACTACAAGCTAAGGATTATTTCTTTTTCCTATATTTTAGCAATTTGATACATTCAGAATGTTCAACATAATGTGTGATTTACTGTAACTCATTACTATGCTCATATTCATGTTCTTCTTTGTATGAATAATATTATATTCAGCATTATTTATAGGATTAGATTATTATTAATTGAATTAGTGAACGAACCACACTGATTCCTGGACGTACTGACCTCCAGTAATAACCCCCCAATGTAGGTGTTTGAGGTTTGGTTTTTTAATAATACAGCCCATTAATTATTCTTATGATCATACTTTCTAGTCATATCCATAGTCACTGGTTTTCTCTAGAATTTTATCTAATGATCTGAAATTCTCAGTTTCCCTCTTTCCTTTAAAAGCGGGTGGTCCTTCGTAATTTAATTTACTACTTTAATTATTAATTAATCAGAATCAAACCCAAATATCCCACATTATGGTCCTTATCGAACCGGATAGGCATTAAACTTATAATTAAAATATTAACCATTAATAACTAATCCTTGTGTGATAGAAGCTAGACTAACTATTTAATTAATTGTGTCAACTAACAGTGTAACACATCAGTTAGCCTAGATCACACTAACATAGCTACCTTATACATAGCTTTAGTGGGTCATAACCAATTACCCACAACATTTAGACCTACACTTCATACTGAAGTAGAATCCTTAGGTCACCAAGAGCAACAACTCATAACCTTATATTAATCACTAACACCAATTAAGTGTTAACCATTTAGGCTATACCAATGTTTCAATATATGGCTGTCAGCAGACTGCCCATTATAGCCTGAATCCATGTTATAATTACTGATTTACTCAAGTCAGTGGATCATTAATATTTAGGGATCCAGTATACTAATATAAATTACTGATCTCATACTAGTTAATCATTACTAACCCTGATAATATTTTATTCCACAATTAGGAGTACATTCAGGAGTTAAGTAATATTTACGGCAGTAGAATACTTGCCAAACACAATTAATTCTTTTGTGTTCATTTAATTTCTTATACACATAATTACACAAGTGTATATTATATAAAATACAAAAAACCCAAAAACACAGCACAATTATTTGCACATTACTGCACCATAATATAATCTTTGCCAACCTTCATTAGGTAGCAATTTAGGCTGTGATTGTGTTGAATCTGGCACAAGCACAGACTAAATATAGTTGTAGTTTCTCAAGTAGAAATTCTCACGACTAGGCTTGAGCTAGTTAGTGACATATATTATTCTTTTGTGCTGACCCTATCAAGGGTGGGATTAACCATTTATTGTGTAATTATTTTATTGCATATTTCTATGTATGTTTTTGAGTGTTACTGTAAGTCCACTACCCATCCGAGGCTGATTTAGAAGAGCTAAGCTGAGGAACACCTGTAGTGAGACCAAGGTACCAATCAAATCTTAGTTGCTTATTATTAGGTAGGTAGCTAACCTCTAAATGAGGTAAATTACAACCAGCCTCAAGAAACATTAGGCTGTCAATACTTATACCTGCTCTGCATCAAGGAGCAGACCATAGCTATACCACTAGCTACATAAGCCCTATCAGGCTCAATTTACCGCAAGAATGAATCCTTTACAAAGGAACGCAAGATTCTTGAGAGCTCTTCAAGGCCCTTTAGGAAAACTGCTTATGAAATGTCATTTCTGTGTCGAAACTGACCCAGGTGACGTCTACAGACTAGCAAGTTACATAAAGTACGCCACCCAAAAATATGATTATATCAAGACTGTAATCGAGTCCCACAGGAATTTACTCCAAGCCGGTCATACTGTCTCAGACCACTTAAGTCTAACAGAATCTGATCTCGATAACTATGAACATTCTGTTCAAACCAGTTTAGACCGATACAAGGAGGTGCTTGCGAGACAAGATATTCCCGAGTGGGTGGATCAGATCATTAATAGACCTGTATCCAAGTTAACACTCAGCTCAGATGAAATACTTGAGCTAAATCAAGACGAGGAGAATCCTCTAATCAATGCTGATCACTATACAAGATCAGCAACTGAAGATCAACCTTCATTTTCTAACCTCTCATCTAACACAGCTTCATGTGATGATTTGTTTACAGAGTCTGATCAAATTTCGGACCACTCTTCTCAATGTTCCCTGGATTCTATAAGTTCAATACATAAGGCTACTGAATTAACTAGCTTATCACCAGAACCCAGAGAAACAAATGAAGCTGCAGATGAAACAAGTGAAGCTGCAATGATCAGTGAATCTGAACCAGAAAATGATAAAGCTAATGCTGCAGCAGCAGCCGAAGCTGTAATCAAAGCTGAGGCTACACAAGAAGCCTTAAGCAACACAAGTAATGGTCACAATTGCTCACAACAGCCTTCTAAAGTAAGTGCTAACAATGAGAAGACTATTATAAACCTTGTACACCAATTATTAAATTTATCTTCGCCAGAGCAATCAGTTGACTCTTTACAAGACTTTAGTTTTCAGCTTGAGTCACTGATAAATTCTTTCAGTAAAGAGGTGGATCACCCAACTACTGAGTGGATGACTAAAATTATCATCCAGAGAAAATTGTCTGGTGACACACTTAATAAACTATATGTATGCCAGAATGGTAATACCCTGTCAATGCAGGATATATTTACAGGTTTGCGTAATATGAGCAATCATACAGCAGACCAAGCAATTAATGCTGAATCTGAATGCACCAAAACTGTACCTACATCAGTTTCCTTGCCTGAAACTCCTAATGTGACACTGTCACTAGGTAACCAAGGTGCTAATACTCAATTTAACGACAATCAGTCAAATACTGATTCATCAGTGAGGCCTAAGAGTCCCACAGGTGCTTCTAAGAGACCTAATAGTCCAAAGAGCACTCCCAAGAGCCTGTTAATGGTTCCCCAGAGTACACCAAGTACTCACAAGAGAATAAATAACAAGCAAATGCAAACAGCAAACCCATCACAACCTGCAAATACTGTTTTACCTAAACCCGTAACACCTAAACGATCTGTAGGATGGGGAATGTGCTTGTTTTGCAATCAAAAACATTCTCTGTACAAATGTACTAATTATCCTAATCGAGACACAAGAGTCAGACGACTCAAACAGTTACACAAATGTACTAGGTGTCTCAAACCACATAATGTTAACAGCTGTGACACCCCACTGAACACCTGCAATAGGTGTAGAAGGGGCAAGCATCATGCTGCACTGTGCAAATTAGTTAGGACTAATTATGTCAATCCTAGAATAGGACGTAGAGAATCTACACAAGTACAGTGCTGCAAGGTGCGAGATGTGTACAGCGTAACTACACAAGCATCTCAAGTGGATGCTGCTTTGCCTACTGCCCAACTTCAAGTGAAGAACAGAGGAACCAAGATCACCATACGTGGACTATTTGACCAAGGTTCCCAGAGAACTTTCATTACTCAAAGGGCAGCAGAGGCACTTAATTTACAACCAATAAGACAGGTAAAATTAAACTTGTCAGGGTTCATGATAAATCGAGGAACCCATGAATACACAGTAGTTCAACCGCTTGTACGACTAGGTAGTCAAGCCAAGGCTGTCCAAGCCATTGTTGTAGATCAAATACCTTTAGACTTAAATATTAAGGGTCTGGGGTACACAACCCACTTCCTACAGGAACGTGAAATTAATTTGGCTGACAACAAATTAATGTCTGACCGCCTTAACAATGTAGATGTACTAGTAGGAGCCGACTACTATTACCAGTTCATAACTGGACATGTTAAACGATTGGGAATGAATATGCTCCAATCTGCAGGAGGCTACTTACTTACTGGTAAAGTTCTGAATGTGAACAAGCCTAAACCTGCCAACAATAATAAATTAGTCAGCAGTAAATCAATTCTCCAGCAACAAGCTAAAAGGAGAAACACAGCTGAATAATAAACTCAGATTGAATGTAGTACAATTGATACTCGCCGAGATGTTTCATAGCTCTCAGTGATAACCAATGGTCCGTACTCAAACAAGTACAAGTCACAGCGACCAAGCCATTGAATTCACTGCAGACCTAGAATTATTCTCGACAAGTAGTAATTGACCACACTCAGTCTTCCTAGTTAAATTGTAATGTTAGGCTAGAGAATCTAGTACTCCCTAGGAATTAATAATGTTAGGCTAGAGAATCTAGCACTTAATGCCACTGGCATTTCCTGAATTTAGTGATAACATTCACTAGGACCACTGGTCCACTATACTTGCGCTTAAAGGTTTGCCAAGAAAACCTTAATACCATGTTTTCTGCACTAAGAGTTAGTGATAAATACTTGCATTAATTGTTTGAGTTGTTTTCTTTCGTTTCTGCTTATTTAGTGTAGGAGCGCAACACGAACAAACTTGCAAACTTACTAATAGGTAAGTGAATTTCCAGAGAACTAATATGTTTAATGCATTACCGTTAAACATTAGCATTGTTAATTAACATGCTTCATGAGCTTAACATAGCTCACCTTAGAATTAACGTAATAATATGAGTGCTCGTTCACCATGCGCACGAGCTTAATATTGCTTGCCATGATAACTGAATGACAAAGCTCCACCTCGTTAATTCGAGTTCACTGAACTCACCCTGTTAACTGTTAACGAGCTCCATGTAGCTCACCCTGTCAGCACTGCTGACGAGCTCAATGCAGCTCACCCTGTCAACACTGTTGACGAGTTCAATGTAACTCACCCTGTTAACTGTTAACGAGCTCCATGCAGCTCACCCTGTCAGCACCAGCTAACGAGCTCCAGGCAGCTCACCCTGTTAGCACCAGCTAACGAGCTCACTGTAGCTCACCCTGTCAACACTGTTGACGAGTTCACTGCAACTCACCCTGTTAGCACTAGCTAACGAGCTCCATGCAGCTCACCCTGTTAGCACCAGCTAACGAGCTCACTGTAGCTCACCCTGTCAACACTGTTGACGAGTTCACTGTAACTCACCCTGTTAGCACTAGCTAACGAGCTCCATGTAGCTCACCCTGTCAACACTGTTGACGAGTTCACTGTAACTTACCCTGTTAGCACTGCTAACGAGCTCAATGTAGCTCACCCTGTCAACACTGTTGACGAGTTCACTGTAACTCACCCTGTTAGCACTGCTAACGAGCTCACTGTAGCTCACCCTGTCAGCACTGCTGACGAGCTCACTGTAGCTCACCATGTTCACGAGCTCAATGTAGCTCACCCTGTCAACACTGTTGACGAGTTCACTGCAACTCACCCTGTTAGCACTGCTAACAAGCTCAATGTAGCTCACCCTGTCAACACTGTTGACGAGTTCACTGCAACTCACCCTGTCAGCACTGCTGACGAGCTCACTGTAGCTCACCCTGTCAACACTGTTGACGAGTTCACTGCAACTCACCCTGTTAGCACTGCTAACGAGCTCAATGTAGCTCACCCTGTCAACACTGATGACGAGTTCACTGCAACTCACCCTGTTAGCACGGCTAACGAGCTCAATGTAACTCACCCTGTCAACACTGTTGACTAGTTCACTGTAACTCACCTTGTCAGCACTGCTGACGAGCTCACTGTAGCTCACCATGTTCACGAGTTCACTATAGCTCGACTTGTTAATGAGCTCAATACTGCTCACAATGTTAATTCGAGTACATTTTTGCTCACAATTAGCTTAGTCCCTCACTTAGGTAGGTTAGAAATTCAAACCATTTATTTAGGTAGGCTTAGGGACTTTAGTAGTGTCAACTGAGTACTAGCCTAATCTGTACTCACCATTAATTACAGTTGACTATACTTATAGAGACTGATTTAATAAACTCGAATTCATGTAAAGGTGGTTTCGTACTAACCAGTTTACAGTGTCAAGCTTATGAGCTGCCAATTAATTAGCTCATAAGTCAGAATGACTAGGCTACTAATCTCACTGTCGACTCAGAATTTTCCTTGATTTTAATGAACAAACTTTTCAGTTCTCTACTTTCTATTATTTTAGCTAGTTAGCAAATTAGTTGTACCATCAGTCAGCATGACTACTGCACGGCAGTGCACATTTAATTCAATTTCCTCATTTGAATTTGGGGTGATCGTGATGCTGCGTGATGTTATTGTCTAGTAACTCAATAGTTACAAGTCACAGTGACTTTACTGTAGTGTCATAGTCTCCTTGATCTCGAATGACTAATAATATTCTACTGTATAATCATACAATAGTGTTATCAGTTCTTAGGAACTTATTCTGAGTTTACCTACGATTCAGCAGCTACGTAATACACCATTACATGTCACTGCGACCTTAGTTGTTGAGTTTATTGTGAGCTTTAGAGTGTTCCTGATTACCGATAACTTAATCATTTAATGTTTCATTATTTCATGCATGTTTCCACTAAGGGAAAATGCAAGCCTATTACAACTCTGAAGAAGAATAATTTCTTTCACATCCCACTGAGAAAACTATGATGAAACTACGATGTGATATCACGTAACGAAACCTTACACGTCACTATGACCCAGGATATCGCATCACCGTAGATTTTGTTAGTTTAAATTGGGAGAGTTGAATTCTATAAATATTGTGTAGGCTACAAACAACATGTTTCATTTGACATGTAAATAACAAGACTCAAATTCTTGTAAGTCCTTGATAAATCCGGGACGTTCGTTATGTGTGTACTAACATACTAACATACTAATGTATTAATCTTAATATCACTTCGGGATAGGTCAGTACAACACAGTACACTGCGACCCTGGGAATCCCCCCCCGGAGTTATGTTGGATATTTCCAACATCGAATACAGCATTGTTGTATTCTCATTACTTATTACTAACCATATTAATATTGTATTAAGTAAAATTAACAACTCGTAGAATTCTCATGTACTAATAATTCATCTGTGCATTAGGCTAGAATTCTCACGTCACCTGACGCCAGTATTGCGTCAGATTTCTTTACAGTAAAACACATTATATTCAATTTGTGTGAGAATTAAATACGATTCTCCATAATTAAAGCATTCTGTATGACAACTGATTGCAGACGAATTGTTCTCTAACTAAAAGCCGAATAAAGCGTTAGAATTATACCGCCTACCTCGCGATAGTTTTAACGTCATCAATGAATGCCATGAGGAGACATTAATTCCTCTCCCTTATATATTTACTATTCTTAAATAGTTAAATAATAATATTCCGTTCCTCTAAATAATAAACCCGTCCAGTCTTTAGAGTTTCAAGCGCGAATGCGAGAAATATTAATGTTCAAGACAATAATTTGTGTTGTGAACGTCGACTGGGCGTGGGTTGGGGGACGCCATCCTCAGTCGGGAAGCGTACACGTGGGGAACCGAAGAGAGGCAGACCTGCGCTTAACGTACTCACTTAAGACGCCATTGTCCAGCAAATAGGACAAGTGTGTCCATCCACAGAGGAAAGCCGCCACTGTGAGGCGTGAACGACCTTGCAGATAATATCTTCAACTAGTGCTGGTGTTAAAGAGGGATCTTAGACTTGGTTCCTGACGACACGTGATCAGCCAGCTTGAAACGCATCGATCCAGGATAGGTTCACCGGAACTTGGGATGCGTAATTACGGCAATCTTAATACTTACACAGTGCCCACAGCTAAGTACCTTTTATTTGATGCATCATTTATAAGTTTATTAATAGCGGGGTGATTGCACGTCACGCGGCAAGACAACACCTAATAACAGGTGATTAGAATTCTATCTGTAGATATCAATAATCTTGAATATGAATTGAGTAGTTAAATCAATTGCTACTGGTAGTTATTTATCTTGCAGCTTGAGAGACGGATTCCTCATGCTGCCTTCTCCATGTTAATCGTGCCATTCGTCAATGTGCCAGACTTGGAGATTAAGAGGACTTCCAGAGTTATCTAAAGGAACCTACTACAAGCTAAGGCTTATTTCTTTTTCCTATATTTTAGCAATTTGATACATTCAGAATGTTCAACATAATGTGTGATTTACTGTAACTCATTACTATGCTCATATTCATGTTCTTCTTTGTATGAATAATATTATATTCAGCATTATTTATAGGATTAGATTATTATTAATTGAATTAGTGAACGAACCACACTGATTCCTGGACGTACTGACCTCCAGTAATAACCCCCCAATGTAGGTGTTTGAGGTTTGGTTTTTTAATAATACAGCCCATTAATTATTCTTATGATCATACTTTCTAGTCATATCCATAGTCACTGGTTTTCTCTAGAATTTTATCTAATGATCTGAAATTCTCGGTTTCCCTCTTTCCTTTAAAAGCGGGTGGTCCTTCGTAATTTAATTTACTACTTTATTTATTAATTAATCAGAATCAAACCCAAATATCCCACAACGTTTATCATCCCCTTTTCCTTTAATTGATTTAAACAAAATATCATCGAATTAGGCAATATTTTGCCGTTTTTCCACGTTTTTGTGAATTTTCAGTCTATGGGTATTAATTCATTATATATACGATATAAATGATGCAAACACATAATTGATTAGATAATAACCTAAAATACTTCATTTTCAATCAACTATTTGTTTCTCGTTAAAATACTGAGTAAGATAATGAAAAAGGGAGAAGTTCTGTTTTTATTGCATATATCGACGTTTCAGCCTGATTAGAGCGGTTTTACGTGTACATCTTCCCTTGTTAATATAAACGGAAAATCAAGAACATTATAGTTAATTCTAATGAAAACACATTGTTTTTTATCATTTGTATTGGAAACAACATTGTCATATGTCTTTTCTTGAAACTAAATAATACGAAACCTCGCTCTATGATTTGAAGGTAAAATCCTCAAATATGGTAAAATAGTGACTTTTCCACGTTAATCATGTAGTTTGATATTACGCACATATATTCATTTTTACCAATATTTCGATACTATTTCATGTAGTATCATGATATGTGATCTGGCCTTCAAATCTCAGAATTTCGCATAATATTGCATTTTAAGCAAGTTTTCTTGCATTTTGTTTCGTACGAAAAATCATCGAATTTACCAATATTTTGACGTTGATCATCCCCTTTTCCTTCATGTGATTTAAATAAAATATCATCGAATTAGGCAATATTTTGCCGTTTTCCACGTTTTTGTGAATTTTCAGTCCATGGGTATTAATTCATATATATACGATAAAAATGATGCAAACACATAATTGATTAGATAATAACCTTAAATACTTCATTTTCAATCAACTATTTGTTTCTCGTTAAAATACTGAGTAAGATATTGAAAAGGGGAGAAGTTCGGTTTTTATTGCATATATCGACGTTTCAGCCGGATTAGAGCGGTTTTACGTGTACATCTTCCATCGGTAATATAAACGGAAAATCAGGAACATTTTAGTTAATTCTAATGAAAACACATTGATTTTTATCATTTGTATTGGAAACAACATTGTCATATGTCTTTTCTTGGATCTAAATAATACGAAACCTCGCTCTATGATTTGAAGTTAAAATCCTCATATATTGTTAAATTGTGACTTTTTTCACGTTTTTCATGTAGTTTGATATTACGTAAATATATTCATTTTTACCAATATTTCGATACTATTTCATGTAGTATCACGATATGTGATTTGGCCTTCAAATCTCAGAATTTCGCATAATATTGCATTTTAAGCAAGTTTTCTTGCATTTTGTTTCGTACGAAAAATCATCGAATTTAGCAATATTTTGACGTTTATCATCCCCTTTTCCTTCATGTGATTTAAACAAAATATCATCGAATTAGGCAATATTTTGCCGTTTTCCACGTTTTTGTGAATTTTTAGTCCATGGGTATTACTTCATATATATACGATAAAAATGATGCAAACACATAATTGATTAGATAATAACCTTAAATACTTAATTTTAAATCATCTATTTGTTTCTCGTTTAAAATACTGAGTAAGATATTGAAAAGGGGAGAAGTTCGGTTTTATTGCATATATCGACGTTTCAGCCGGATTAGAGCGGTTTTACGTGTACATTTTCCCTCGTTAATATAAACGGAAAATCAAGAACATTATAGTTAATTCTAATGAAAACACATTGTTTTTTTATCATTTGTATCGGAAACAACATTGTCATATGTCTTTTCTTGGATCTAAATAATACGAAACCTCGCTCTATGATTTGGAGTTAAAATCCTCAAATATGGTTAAATAGTGACTTTTTCACGTTTTTCATGTAGTTTGATATTACGTAAATATATTCATTTTTACCAATATTTCGATACTATTTCATGTAGTATCACGATATGTGATTTGGCCTTCAAATCTCAGAATTTCGCATAATATTGCATTTTAAGCAAGTTTTCTTGCATTTTGTTTCGTACGAAAAATCATCAAATTTAGCAAAATTTTGACGTTTATCATCTCCTTTTCCTTCATGTGATTTAAACAAAATATCATCGAGTTAGGCAATATTTTTCCGTTTTCCACGTTTTTGTGAATTTTACGTCCACGGGTATTAATTCATATATATACAATAAAAATGATGCAAACACATAATTGATTAGATAATAACCTTAAATACTTCATTTTCAATCATCTATTTGTTTCTCGTTAAAATACTGAGTAAGATATTGAAAAGGGGAGAAGTTCGGTTTTTATTGCATATATCGACGTTTCAGCCTGATTAGAGCGGTTTTACGTGTACATCTTCCCTTGTTAATATAAACGGAAAATCAAGAACAATATAGTTAATTCTAATGAAAACACATTGTTTTTTATCATTTGTATTGGAAACAACATTGTCATATGTCTTTTCTTGGAACTAAATAATACGAAACCTCGCTCTATGATTTGAAGGTAAAATCCTCAAATATGGTAAAATAGTGACTTTTCCACGTTAATCATGTAGTTTGATATTACGCACATATATTCATTTTTACCAATATTTCGATACTATTTCATGTAGTATCACGATATGTGATCTGGCCTTCAAATCTCAGAATTTCGCATAATATTGCATTTTAAGCAAGTTTTCTTGCATTTTGTTTCGTACGAAAAATCATCGAATTTACCAATATTTTGACGTTTATCATCCCCTTTTCCTTCATGTGATTTAAATAAAATATCATCGAATTAGGCAATATTTTGCCGTTTTCCACGTTTTTGTGAATTTTCAGTCCATGGGTATTAATTCATATATATACGATAAAAATGATGCAAACACATAATTGATTAGATAATAACCTTAAATACTTCATTTTCAATCTATTTGAAAATATATTTTTCATATATTTCATATATTTTCATATATTTGTTTCTCGTTAAAATACTGATTAAGATATTGAAAAGGGGAGTTCTTTTTTTATTGCATATATCGACGTTTCAGCCGGATTAGAGCGGTTTTACGTGTACATCTTCCCTCGTTAATATAAACGGAAAATCAAGAACATTATAGTTTATTCTAGTGAAAACACATTGTTTTTTATCATTTGTATTGGAAACAACATTGTCATATGTCTTTTCTTGGAACTAAATAATACGAAACCTCGCTCTATGATTTGAAGGTAAAATCCTCAAATATGGTAAAATAGTGACTTTTCCACGTTAATCATGTAGTTTGATATTACGCACATATATTCATTTTTACCAATATTTCGATACCATTTCATGTAGTATCACGATATGTGATCTGGCCTTCAAATCTCAAAATTTCGCATAATATTGCATTTTAAGCAAGTTTTCTTGCATTTTGTTTCGTACGAAAAATCATTGAATTTACCAATATTTTGACGCGTATCATCCCCTTTTCCTTCATGTGATTTAAATAAAATATCATCGAATTAGGCAATATTTTGCCGTTTTCCACGTTTTTGTGAATTTTCAGTCCATGGGTATTACTTCATATATATACGATAAAAATGATGCAAACACATAATTGATTAGATAATAACCTTAAATACTTAATTTTCAATCATCTATTTGTTTCTCGTTAAAATACTGAGAAAGATATTGAAAAGGGTAGAAGTTCGGTTTTTATTGCATATATCGACGTTTCAGCCGGATTAGAGCGGTTTTACGTGTACATCTTCCCTCGTTAATATAAACGGAAAATAAAGAACATTATAGTTAATTCTAGTGAAAACACATTGTTTTTTATCATTTGTATTGGAAACAACATTGTCATATGTCTTTTCTTGGAACTAAATAATACAAAACCTCGCTCTATGATTTGAAGGTAAAATCCTCAAATATGGTAAAATAGTGACTTTTTCACGTTAATCATGTAGTTTGATATTACGTAAATATATTCATTTTTACCAATATTTCGATACTATTTCATGTAGTATCACGATATGTGATTTGGCCTTCAAATCTCAGAATTTCGCATAATATTGCATTTTAAGCAAGTTTTCTTGCATTTTGTTTTGTACGAAAAATCATCAAATTTAGCAATATTTTGACGTTTATCATCTCCTTTTCCTTCATGTGATTTAAATAAAATATCATCGAATTAGGCAATATTTTGCCGTTTTCCACGTTTTTGTGAATTTTCAGTCCATGGGTATTAATTCATATATATACGATAAAAATGATGCAAACACATAATTGATTAGATAATAACCTAACATACTTCATTTTCAATCAACTATTTGTTTATCGTTAAAATACTGAGTAAGATAATGAAAAAGGGAGAAGTTCTGTTTTTATTGCATATATCGACGTATCAGCCTGATTAGAGCGGTTTTACGTGTACATCTTCCCTTGTTAATATAAAAGGAAAATCAAGAACATTATTGTTAATTCTAATGAAAACACATTGTTTTTTATCATTTGTATTGGAAACAACATTGTCAAATGTCTTTTCTTGGAACTAAATAATACGAAACCTCGCTCTATGATTTGAAGGTAAAATCCTCAAATATGGTAAAATAGTGTCTTCCACGTTAATCATGTAGTTTGATATTACGCACATATATTCATTTTTACCAATATTTCGATACTATTTCATGTAGTATCACGATATGTGATCTGGCCTTCAAATCTCAGAATTTCGCATAATATTGCATTTTAAGCAAGTTTTCTTGCATTTTGTTTTGTACGAAAAATCATCGAATTTACCAATAATTTGACGTTTATCATCCCCTTTTCCTTCATGTGATTTAAATAGAATATCATCGAATTAGGCAATATTTTGCCGTTTTCCACGTTTTTGTGAATTTTCAGTCCATGGGTATTAATTCATATATATACGATAAAAATGATGCAAACACATAATTGATTAGATAATAACCTTAAATACTTCATTTTCAATCTATTTGAAAATATATTTTTCATATATTTCATATATTTTCATATATTTGTTTCTCGTTAAAATACTGATTAAGATATTGAAAAGGGGAGAAGTTCGGTTTTTATTGCATATATCGATGTTTCAGCCGGATTAGAGCGGTTTTACGTGTACATCTTCCCTCGTTAATATAAACGGAAAATCAAGAACATTATAGTTAATTCTAATGAAAACACATTGTTTTTTATCATTTGTATTGGAAACAACATTGTCATATGTCTTTTCTTGGAACTAAATAATACGAAACCTCGCTCTATGATTTGAAGGTAAAATCCTCAAATATGGTAAAATAGTGACTTTTCCACGTTAATCATGTAGTTTGATATTACGCACATATATTAATTTTTACCAATATTTCGATACCATTTCATGTAGTATCACGATATGTGATCTGGCCTTCAAATCTCAAAATTTCGCATAATATTGCATTTTAAGCAAGTTTTCTTGCATTTTGTTTCGTACGAAAAATCATTGAATTTACCAATATTTTGACGTTTATCATCCCCTTTTCCTTCATGTGATTTAAATAAAATATCATCGAATTAGGCAATATTTTGCCGTTTTCCACGTTTTTGTGAATTTTCAGTCCATGGGTATTACTTCATATATATACGATAAAAATGATGCAAACACATAATTGATTAGATAATAACCTTAAATACTTAATTTTCAATCATCTATTTGTTTCTCGTTAAAATACTGAGAAAGATATTGAAAAGGGTAGAAGTTCGGTTTTTATTGCATATATCGACGTTTCAGCCGGATTAGAGCGGTTTTACGTGTACATCTTCCCTCGTTAATATAAACGGAAAATAAAGAACATTATAGTTAATTCTAGTGAAAACACATTGTTTTTTATCATTTGTATTGGAAACAACATTGTCATATGTCTTTTCTTGGAACTAAATAATACGAAACCTCGCTCTATGATTTGAAGGTAAAATCCTCAAATATGGTAAAATAGTGACTTTTTCACGTTAATCATGTAGTTTGATATTACGTAAATATATTCATTTTTACCAATATTTCGATACTATTTCATGTAGTATCACGATATGTGATTTGGCCTTCAAATCTCAGAATTTCGCATAATATTGCATTTTAAGCAAGTTTTCTTGCATTTTGTTTTGTACGAAAAATCATCAAATTTAGCAATATTTTGACGTTTATCATCTCCTTTTCCTTCATGTGATTTAAATAAAATATCATCGAATTAGGCAATATTTTGCCGTTTTCCACGTTTTTGTGAATTTTCAGTCCATGGGTATTAATTCATATATATACGATAAAAATGATGCAAACACATAATTGATTAGATAATAACCTAAAATACTTCATTTTCAATCAACTATTTGTTTATCGTCAAAATACTGAGTAAGATAATGAAAAAGGGAGAAGTTCTGTTTTTATTGCATATATCGACGTATCAGCCTGATTAGAGCGGTTTTACGTGTACATCTTCCATTGTTAATATAAACGGAAAATCAAGAACATTATAGTTAATTCTAATGAAAACACATTGTTTTTTATCATTTGTATTGGAAACAACATTGTCATATGTCTTTTCTTGGAACTAAATAATACGAAACCTCGCTCTATGATTTGAAGGTAAAATCCTCAAATATGGTAAAATAGTGTCTTCCACGTTAATCATGTAGTTTGATATTACGCACATATATTCATTTTTACCAATATTTCGATACTATTTCATGTAGTATCACGATATGTGATCTGGCCTTCAAATCTCAGAATTTCGCATAATATTGCATTTTAAGCAAGTTTTCTTGCATTTTGTTTCGTACGAAAAATCTTCGAATTTGCCAATATTTTGACGTTTATCATCCTCTTTTCCTTTATTTGATTTAAACAAAATATCATCGAATTAGGCAATATTTTGCCGTTTTTCCACGTTTTTGTGAATTTTCAGTCTATGGGTATTAATTCATTATATATACGATAAAAATGATGCAAACACATAATTGATTAGATAATAACCTAAAATACTTCATTTTCAATCAACTATTTGTTTCTCGTTAAAATACTGAGTAATATATTGAAAAGGGGAGAAGTTCGGTTTTTATTGCATACATCGACGTTTCAGCCGGATTAGAGCGGTTTTACGTGTACATCTTCCCTTGTTAATATAAACGGAAAATCAAGAACATTATAGTTAATGCTAGTGAAAACACATTGTTTTTTATCATTTGTATTGGAAACAACATTGTCATATGTCTTTTCTTGGAACTAAAAAATACGAAACCTCGCTCTATGATTTGAAGGTAAAATCCTCAAATATGGTAAAATAGTGACTTTTTCACGTTAATCATGGAGTTTGATATTACGCAAATATATTCATTTTTACCAATATTTCGATACTATTTCATGTAGTATGACGATATGTGATTTGGCCTTCAAATCTCAGAATTTCGCATAATATTGCATTTTAAGCAATTTTTCTTGCATTTTGTTTCGTACGAAAAAATCATCGAATTTAGCAATATTTTGACGTTTATCATCCCCTTTTCCTTCATGTGATTTAAATAAAATATCATCGAATTAGGCAATATTTTGCCGTTTTCCACGTTTTTGTGAATTTTCAGTCAATGTGTATTACTTCATATATATACGATAAAAATGATGCAAACACATAATTGATTAGATAATAACCTTAAATACTTAATTTTCAATCATCTATTTGTTTCTCGTTAAAATACTGAGAAAGATATTGAAAAGGGTAGAAGTTCGGTTTTTATTGCATATATCGACGTTTCAGCCGGATTAGAGCGGTTTTACGTGTACATCTTCCCTCGTTAATATAAACGGAAAATAAAGAACATTATAGTTAATTCTAGTGAAAACACATTGTTTTTTATCATTTGTATTGGAAACAACATTGTCATATGTCTTTTCTTGGAACTAAATAATACAAAACCTCGCTCTATGATTTGAAGGTAAAATCCTCAAATATGGTAAAATAGTGACTTTTTCACGTTAATCATGTAGTTTGATATTACGTAAATATATTCATTTTTACCAATATTTCGATACTATTTCATGTAGTATCACGATATGTGATTTGGCCTTCAAATCTCAGAATTTCGCATAATATTGCATTTTAAGCAAGTTTTCTTGCATTTTGTTTTGTACGAAAAATCATCAAATTTAGCAATATTTTGACGTTTATCATCTCCTTTTCCTTCATGTGATTTAAATAAAATATCATCGAATTAGGCAATATTTTGCCGTTTTCCACGTTTTTGTGAATTTTCAGTCCATGGGTATTAATTCATATATATACGATAAAAATGATGCAAACACATAATTGATTAGATAATAACCTAAAATACTTCATTTTCAATCAACTATTTGTTTATCGTTAAAATACTGAGTAAGATAATGAAAAAGGGAGAAGTTCTGTTTTTATTGCATATATCGACGTATCAGCCTGATTAGAGCGGTTTTACGTGTACATCTTCCCTTGTTAATATAAAAGGAAAATCAAGAACATTATTGTTAATTCTAATGAAAACACATTGTTTTTTATCATTTGTATTGGAAACAACATTGTCATATGTCTTTTCTTGGAACTAAATAATACGAAACCTCGCTCTATGATTTGAAGGTAAAATCCTCAAATATGGTAAAATAGTGTCTTCCACGTTAATCATGTAGTTTGATATTACGCACATATATTCATTTTTACCAATATTTCGATACTATTTCATGTAGTATCACGATATGTGATCTGGCCTTCAAATCTCAGAATTTCGCATAATATTGCATTTTAAGCAAGTTTTCTTGCATTTTGTTTTGTACGAAAAATCATCGAATTTACCAATAATTTGACGTTTATCATCCCCTTTTCCTTCATGTGATTTAAATAGAATATCATCGAATTAGGCAATATTTTGCCGTTTTCCACGTTTTTGTGAATTTTCAGTCCATGGGTATTAATTCATATATATACGATAAAAATGATGCAAACACATAATTGATTAGATAATAACCTTAAATACTTCATTTTCAATCTATTTGAAAATATATTTTTCATATATTTCATATATTTTCATATATTTGTTTCTCGTTAAAATACTGATTAAGATATTGAAAAGGGGAGAAGTTCGGTTTTTATTGCATATATCGATGTTTCAGCCGGATTAGAGCGGTTTTACGTGTACATCTTCCCTCGTTAATATAAACGGAAAATCAAGAACATTATAGTTAATTCTAATGAAAACACATTGTTTTTTATCATTTGTATTGGAAACAACATTGTCATATGTCTTTTCTTGGAACTAAATAATACGAAACCTCGCTCTATGATTTGAAGGTAAAATCCTCAAATATGGTAAAATAGTGACTTTTTCACGTTAATCATGTAGTTTGATATTACGTAAATATATTCATTTTTACCAATATTTCGATACTATTTCATGTAGTATCACGATATGTGATTTGGCCTTCAAATCTCAGAATTTCGCAGAATATTGCATTTTAAGCAAGTTTTCTTGCATTTTGTTTCGTACGAAAAATCATCAAATTTATCAATATTTTGACGTTTATCATCTCCTTTTCCTTCATGTGATTTAAATAAAATATCATCGAATTAGGCAATATTTTGCCGTTTTCCACGTTTTTGTGAATTTTCAGTCCATGGGTATTAATTCATATATATACGATAAAAATGATGCAAACACATAATTGATTAGATAATAACCTAAAATACTTCATTTTCAATCAACTATTTGTTTCTCGTTAAAATACTGAGAAAGATATTGAAAAGGGTAGAAGTTCGGTTTTTATTGCATATATCGACGTTTCAGCCGGATTAGAGCGGTTTTACGTGTACATCTTCCCTCGTTAATATAAACGGAAAATCAAGAACATTATAGTTAATTCTAGTGAAAACACATTGTTTTTTATCATTTGTATTGGAAACAACATTGTCATATGTCTTTTCTTGGAACTAAATAATACTAAACCTCGCTCTATGATTTGAAGGTAAAATCCTCAAATATGGTAAAATAGTGTCTTCCACGTTAATCATGTAGTTTGATATTACGCACATATATTCATTTTTACCAATATTTCGATACTATTTCATGTAGTATCACGATATGTGATCTGGCCTTCAAATCTCAGAATTTCGCATAATATTGCATTTTAAGCAAGTTTTCTTGCATTTTGTTTCGTACGAAAAATCATCGAATTTACCAATATTTTGACGTTTATCATCCCCTTTTCCTTCATGTGATTTAAATAAAATATCATCGAATTAGGCAATATTTTGCCGTTTTCCACGTTTTTGTGAATTTTCAGTCCATGGGTATTAATTCATATATATACGATAAAAATGATGCAAACACATAATTGATTAGATAATAACCTTAAATACTTCATTTTCAATCTATTTGAAAATATATTTTTCATATATTTCATATATTTTCATATATTTGTTTCTCGTTAAAATACTGATTAAGATATTGAAAAGGGGAGAAGTTCGGTTTTTATTGCATATATCGATGTTTCAGCCGGATTAGAGCGGTTTTACGTGTACATCTTCCCTCGTTAATATAAACGGAAAATCAAGAACATTATAGTTAATTCTAATGAAAACACATTGTTTTTTATCATTTGTATTGGAAACAACATTGTCATATGTCTTTTCTTGGAACTAAATAATACGAAACCTCGCTCTATGATTTGAAGGTAAAATCCTCAAATATGGTAAAATAGTGACTTTTTCACGTTAATCATGTAGTTTGATATTACGCAAATATATTCATTTTCACCAATATTTCGATACTATTTCATGTAGTATCACGATATGTGATTTGGCCTTCAAATCTCAGAATTTCGCATAATATTGCATTTTAAGCAAGTTTTCTTGCATTTTGTTTCGTACGAAAAATCATCGAATTTAGCAATATTTTGACGTTTATCATCCCCTTTTCCTTCATGTGATTTAAATAAAATATCATCAAATTAGGCAATATTTGGCCGTTTTCCACGTTTTTGTGAATTTTCAGTCCATGGGTATTAATTCATATATATACGATAAAAATGATGCAAACACATAATTGATTAGATAATAACCTAAAATACTTCATTTTCAATCAACTATTTGTTTATCGTTAAAATACTGAGTAAGATAATGAAAAAGGGAGAAGTTCTGTTTTTATTGCATATATCGACGTATCAGCCTGATTAGAGCGGTTTTACGTGTACATCTTCCCTTGTTAATATAAACGGAAAATCAAGAACATTATAGTTAATTCTAATGAAAACACATTGTTTTTTATCATTTGTATTGGAAACAACATTGTCATATGTCTTTTCTTGGAACTAAATAATACGAAACCTCGCTCTATGATTTGAAGGTAAAATCCTCAAATATGGTAAAATAGTGTCTTCCACGTTAATCATGTAGTTTGATATTACGCACATATATTCATTTTTACCAATATTTCGATACTATTTCATGTAGAATCACGATATGTGATTTGGCCTTCAAATCTCAGAATTTCGCATAATATTGCATTTTAAGCAGGTTTTCTTGCATTTTGTTTCGTACGAAAAATCATCAAATTTAGCAATATTTTGACGTTTATCATCCTCTTTTCCTTCATGTGATTTAAACAAAATATCATCGAGTTAGGCAATATTTTTCCGTTTTCCACGTTTTTGTGAATTTTCCGTCCATGGGTATTAATTCATATATATACGATAAAAATGATGCAAACACATAATTGATTAGATAATAACCTTAAATACTTTATTTCAATCATCTATTTGTTTCTCGTTAAAATACTGAGTAAGATATTGAAAAGGGGAGAAGTTCGGTTTTTATTGCATATATCGACGTTTCAGCCGGATTAGAGCGGTTTTACGTGTACATCTTCCCTCGTTAATATAAACGGAAAATCAAGAACATTATAGTTAATTCTAATGAAAACACATTGATTTTTATCATTTGTATTGGAAACAACATTGTCATATGTCTTTTCTTTGATCTAAATAATACGAAACCTCGCTCTATGATTTGAAGTTAAAATCCTCAAATATGGTTAAATAGTGACTTTTTCACGTTTTTCATGTAGTTTGATATTACGTAAATATATTCATTTTTACCAATATTTCGATACTATTTCATGTAGTATCACGATATGTGATTTGGCCTTCAAATCTCAGAATTTCGCATAATATTGCATTTAAGCAAATTTTCTTGCATTTTGTTTCGTACGAAAAATCATCGAATTTAGCAATATTTTGACGTTTATCATCCCCTTTTCCTTCATGTGATTTAAACAAAATATCATCGAATTAGGCAATATTTTGCCGTTTTCCACGTTTTTGTGAATTTTCAATCCATGGGTATTACTTTATATATATACGATAAAAATGATACAAACACATAATTGATTAGATAATAACCTTAAATACTTAATTTTCAATCATCTATTTGTTTCTCGTTAAAATACTGAGTAAGATATTGAAAAGGGGAGAAGTTCGGTTTTTATTGCATATATCGACGTTTCAGCCGGATTAGAGCGGTTTTACGTGTACATCTTCCCTCGTTAATATAAACGGAAAATCAAGAACATTATAGTTAATTCTAGTGAAAACACATTGTTTTTTATCATTTGTATTGGAAACAACATTGTCATATGTCTTTTCTTGGAACTAAATAATACTAAACCTCGCTCTATGATTTGAAGGTAAAATCCTCAAATATGGTAAAATAGTGACTTTTTCACGTTAATCATGTAGTTTGATATTACGTAAATATATTAATTTTTACCAATATTTCGATATTATTTCATGTAGTATCACGGTACGTGATTTGGCCTTCAAATCTCAGAATTTCGCATAATATTGCATTTTAAGCAAGTTTTCTTGCATTTTGTTTTGTACGAAAAATCATCAAATTTAGCAATATTTTGACGTTTAACATCTCCTTTTCCTTCATGTGATTTAAATAAAATATCATCAAATTAGGCAATATTTGGCCGTTTTCCACGTTTTTGTGAATTTTCAGTCCATGGGTATTAATTCATATATATACGATAAAAATGATGCAAACACATAATTGATTAGATAATAACCTAAAATACTTCATTTTCAATCAACTATTTGTTTATCGTTAAAATACTGAGTAGGATAATGAAAAAGGGAGAAGTTCTGTTTTTATTGCATATATCGACGTATCAGCCTGATTAGAGCGGTTTTACGTGTACATCTTCCCTTGTTAATATAAACGGAAAATCAAGAACATTATAGTTAATTCTAATGAAAACACATTGTTTTTTATCATTTGTATTGGAAACAACATTGTCATATGTCTTTTCTTGGAACTAAATAATACGAAACCTCGCTCTATGATTTGAAGGTAAAATCCTCAAATATGGTAAAATAGTGTCTTCCACGTTAATCATGTAGTTTGATATTACGCACATATATTCATTTTTACCAATATTTCGATACTATTTCATGTAGTATCACGATATGTGATCTGGCCTTCAAATCTCAGAATTTCGCATAATATTGCATTTTAAGCAAGTTTTCTTGCATTTTGTTTCGTACGAAAAATCATCGAATTTACCAATATTTTGACGTTTATCATCCCCTATTCCTTTATTTGATTAAACAAAATATCATCGAATTAGGCAATATTTTGCCGTTTTCCACGTTTTTGTGAATTTTCAGTCTATGGGTATTAATTCATTATATATACGATAAAAATGATGCAAACACATAATTGATTAGATAATAACCTAAAATACTTCATTTTCAATCAACTATTTGTTTCTCGTTAAAATACTGAGTAATATATTGAAAAGGGGAGAAGTTCGGTTTTTATTGCATATATCGACGTTTCAGCCTGATTAGAGCGGTTTTACGTGTACATCTTCCCTTGTTAATATAAACGGAAAATCAAGAACATTATAGTTAATTCTAATGAAAACACATTGTTTTTTATCATTTGTATTGGAAACAACATTGTCATATGTTTTCTTGGAACTAAATAATACGAAACCTCGCTCTATGATTTGAAGGTAAAATCCTCAAATATGGTAAAATAGTGACTTTTCCACGTTAATCATGTAGTTTGATATTACGCACATATATTCATTTTTACCAATATTTCGATACTATTTCATGTAGTATCACGATATGTGATCTGGCCTTCAAATTTCAGAATTTCGCATAATATTGCATTTTAAGCAAGTTTTCTTGCATTTTGTTTCGTACGAAAAATCATCGAATTTACCAATATTTTGACGTTTATCATCCCCTTTTCCTTCATGTGATTTAAATAAAATATCATCGAATTAGGCAATATTTTGCCGTTTTCCACGTTTTTGTGAATTTTCAGTCCATGGGTATTAATTCATATATATACGATAAAAATGATGCAAACACATAATTGATTAGATAATAACCTTAAATACTTAATTTTCAATCATCTATTTGTTTCTCGTTAAAATACTGAGTAAGATATTGAAAAGGGGAGAAGTTCGGTTTTTATTGCATATATCGACGTTTCAGCCGGATTAGAGCGGTTTTACGTGTACATCTTCCCTCGTTAATATAAACGGAAAATCAAGAACATTATAGTTAATTCTAATGAAAACACATTGATTTTTATCATTTGTATTGGAAACAACATTGTCATATGTCTTTTCTTGGATCTAAATAATACGAAACCTCGCTCTATGGTTTGGAGTTAAAATCCTCATATATGGTTAAATAGTGACTTTTTCACGTTTTTCATGTAGTTTGGTATTACGTAAATATATTCATTTTTACCAATATTTCGATACTATTTCATGAAGTATCACGATATGTGATTTGGCCTTCAAATCTCAGAATTTAGCATAATATTGCATTTTAAGCAAGTTTTCTTGCATTTTGTTTCGTACGAAAAATCATCGAATTTACCAATATTTTGACGTTTATCATCCCCTTTTCCTTCATGTGATTTAAATAAAATATCATCGAATTAGGCAATATTTTGCCGTTTTCCACGTTTTTGTGAATTTTCAGTCCATGGGTATTAATTCATATATATACGATAAAAATGATGCAAACACATAATTGATTAGATAATAACCTTAAATACTTAATTTTCAATCATCTATTTGTTTCTCGTTAAAATACTGAGTAAGATATTGAAAAGGGGAGAAGTTCGGTTTTTATTGCATATATCGACGTTTCAGCCGGATTAGAGCGGTTTTACGTGTACATCTTCCCTCGTTAATATAAACGGAAAATCAAGAACATTATAGTTAATTCTAATGAAAACACATTGATTTTTATCATTTGTATTGGAAACAACATTGTCATATGTCTTTTCTTGGATCTAAATAATACGAAACCTCGCTCTATGATTTGAAGGTAAAATCCTCAAATATGGTAAAATAGTGACTTTTTCACGTTAATCATGTAGTTTGATATTACGCAAATATATTCATTTTTACCAATATTTCGATACTTTTTCATGTCGTATCACGATATGTGATTTGGCCTTCAAATCTCAGAATTTCGCATAATATTGCATTTTTAGCAAGTTTTCTTGCATTTTGTTTCGTACGAAAAATCATCAAATTTAGCAATATTTTGACGTTTATCATCCCCTTTTCCTTCATGTGATTTAAATAAAATATCATCGAATTAGGCAATATTTTGCCGTTTTCCACGTTTTTGTGAATTTTCAGTCCATGGTATTAATTCATATATATACGATAAAAATGATGCAAACACATAATTGATTAGATAATAAACTTAAATACTTAATTTTCAATCATCTATTTGTTTCTCGTTAAAATACTGAGTAAGATATTGAAAAGGGGAGAAGTTCGGTTTTTATTGCATATATCGACGTTTCAGCCGGATTAGAGCAGTTTTACGTGTACATCTTCCCTCGTTAATATAAACGGAAAATCAAGAACATTATAGTTAATTCTAATGAAAACACATTTTTTTTTATCATTTGTATTGGAAACAACATTGTCATATGTCTTTTCATGGAACTAAATAATACGAAACCTCGCTCTATGATTTGAAGGTAAAATCCTCAAATATGGTAAAATAGTGACTTTTTCACGTTAATCATGTAGTTTGATATTACGCAAATATATTCATTTTTACCAATATTTCGATACTTTTTCATGTCGTATCACGATATGTGATTTGGTCTTCAAATCTCAGAATTTCGCATAATATTGCATTTTTAGCAAGTTTTCTTGCATTTTGTTTCGTACGAAAAATCATCAAATTTAGCAATATTTTGACGTTTATCATCTCCTTTTCCTTCATGTGATTTAAACAAAATATCATCGAGTTAGGCAATATTTTTCCGTTTTCCACGTTGTTGTGAATTTTCCGTCCATGGGTATTAATTCATATATATACGATAAAAATGATGCAAACACATAATTGATTAGATAATAACCTTAAATACTTCATTTCAATCATCTATTTGTTTCTCGTTAAAATACTGAGTAAGATATTGAAAAGGGGAGAAGTTCGGTTTTTATTGCATATATCGACGTTTCAGCCTGATTAGAGCGGTTTTACGTGTACATCTTCCCTTGTTAATATAAACGGAAAATCAAGAACATTATAGTTAATTCTAATGAAAACACATTGTTTTTTATCATTTGTATTGGAAACAACATTGTCATATGTCTTTTCTTGGAACTAAATAATACGAAACCTCGCTCTATGATTTGAAGGTAAAATCCTCAAATATGGTAAAATAGTGACTTTTCCACGTTAATCATGTAATTTGATATTACACACATATATTCATTTTTACCAATATTTCGATACTATTTCATGTAGTATCACGATATGTGATTTGGCCTTCAAATCTCAGAATTTCGCATAATATTGCATTTTAAGCAAGTTTTCTTGCATTTGGTTTCGTACGAAAAATCATCGAATTTACCAATATTTTGTCGTTTATCATCCCCTTTTCCTTCATGTGATTTAAATAAAATATCATCGAATTAGGCAATATTTTGCCGTTTTACACGTTTTTGTGAATTTTCAGTCCATGGGTATTAATTCATATATATACGATAAAAATGATGCAAACACATAATTGATTATATAATAACCTTAAATACTTCATTTTCAATCAACTATTTGTTTCTCGTTAAAATACTGAGAAAGATAGTGAAAAGGGGAGAAGTTCGGTTTTTATTGCATATATCGACGTTTCAGCCGGATTAGAGTGGTTTTACGTGTACATCTTTCCTCGTTAATATAAACGGAAAATCAAGAACATTATAGTTAATTCTAATGAAAAGACATTGTTTTTTATCATTTGTATTGGAAACAACATTGTCATATGTCTTTTCTTGGAACTAAATAATACGAAACCTCGCTCTATGATTTGAAGGTAAATTCCTCAAATATGGTAAAATAGTGACTTTTTCACGTTAATCATGTAGTTTGATATTACGCAAATATATTCATTTTTACCAATATTTCGATACTATTTCATGTAGTATCACGATATGTGATTTGGCCTTCAAATCTCAGAATTTCGCATAATATTGCATTTTAAGCCAGTTTTCTTGCATTTTGTTTCGTATGAAAAATCATCGAATTTAGCAATATTTTGACGTTTATCATCCCCTTTTCCTTTATTTGATTTAAACAAAATATCATCGAATTAGGCAATATTTTGCCGTTTTTCCACGTTTTTGTGAGTTTTCAGTCTATGGGTATTAATTCATTATATATACGATAAAAATGATGCAAACACATAATTGATTAGATAATAACCTAAAATACTTCATTTTCAATCAACTATTTGTTTCTCGTTAAAATACTGAGTAATATATTGAAAAGGGGAGAAGTTCGGTTTTTATTGCATATATCGACGTTTCAGCCTGATTAGAGCTTTTTTACGTGTACATCTTCCCTTGGTAATATAAACGGAAAATCAAGAACATTATAGTTAATTCTAATGAAAACACATTGTTTTTTATCATTTGTATTGGAAACAACATTGTCATATGTCTTTTCTTGGAACTAAATAATACGAAACCTCGCTCTATGATTTGAAGGTAAAATCCTCAAATAAGGTAAAATAGTGACTTTTCCACGTTAATCATGTAGTTTGATATTACGCAAATATATTCATTTTTACCAATATTTCGATACTATTTCATGTAGTATCACGATATGTGATTTGGCCTTCAAATCTCAGAATTTCGCATAATATTGCATTTTAAGCAAGTTTTCTTGCATTTTGTTTCGTACGAAAAATCATCGAATTTAGCAATATTTTGACGTTTATCATCCCCTTTTCCTTTATTTGATTTAAACAAAATATCATCGAATTAGGCAATATTTTGCCGTTTTTCCACGTTTTTGTGAATTTTCAGTCTATGGGTATTAATTCATTATATATACGATAAAAATGATGCAAACACATAATTGATTAGATAATAACCTAAAATACTTCATTTTCAATCAACTATTTGTTTCTCGTTAAAATACTGAGTAATATATTGAAAAGGGGAGAAGTTCGGTTTTTATTGCATATATCGACGTTTCAGCCTGATTAGAGCTTTTTTACGTGTACATCTTCCCTTGTTAATATAAACGGAAAATCAAGAACATTATAGTTAATTCTAATGAAAACACATTGTTTTTTATCATTTGTATTGGAAACAACATTGTCATATGTCTTTTCTTGGAACTAAATAATACGAAACCTCGCTCTATGATTTGAAGGTAAAATCCTCAAATATGGTAAAATAGTGACTTTTCCACGTTAATCATGTAGTTTGATATTACGCACATATATTCATTTTTACCAATATTTCGATACTATTTAATGTAGTATCACGATATGTGATCTGGCCTTCAAATCTCAGAATTTCGCATAATATTGCATTTTAAGCAAGTATTTCTTGCATTTTGTTTCGTACGAAAAATCATCGAATTTACCAATATTTTGACGTTTATCATCCCCTTTTCCTTCATGTGATTTAAATAAAATATCATCGAATTAGGCAATATTTTGCCGTTTTACACGTTTTTGTGAATTTTCAGTCCATGGGTATTAATTCATATATATACGATAAAAATGATGCAAACACATAATTGATTAGATAATAACCTTAAATACTTAATTTTCAATCATCTATTTGTTTCTCGTTAAAATACTGAGTAAGATATTGAAAAGGGGAGAAGTTCGGTTTTTATTGCATATATCGACGTTTCAGCCGGATTAGAGCGGTTTTACGTGTACATCTTACCTCGTTAGTATAAACGGAAAATCAAGAACATTATAGTTAATTCTAATGAAAAGACATTGTTTTTTATCATTTGTATTGGAAACAACATTGTCATATGTCTTTTCTTGGAACTAAATAATACGAAACCTCGCTCTATGATTTGAAGGTAAAATCCTCAAATATGGTAAAATAGTGACTTTTCCACCTTAATCATGTAGTTTGATATTACGCACATATATTCATTTTTACCAATATTTCGATACTATTTCATATAGTATCACGATATGTGATCTGGCCTTCAAATCTCAGAATTTCGCATAATATTGCATTTTAAGCAAGTTTTCTTGCATTTTGTTTCGTACGAAAAATCATCGAATTTACCAATATTTTGACGTTTATCATCCCCTTTTCCTTCAAGTGATTTAAATAAAATATCATCGAATTAGGCAATATTTTGCCGATTTACACGTTTTTGTGAATTTTCCGTCCATGGGTATTAATTCATATATATACGATAAAAATGATGCAAACACATAATTGATTAGATAATAACCTTAAATACTTCATTTTCAATCTATTTGAAAATATATTTTTCATATATTTCATATATTTTCATATATTTGTTTCTCGTTAAAATACTGATTAAGATATTGAAAAGGGGAGAAGTTCGGTTTTTATTGCATATATCGATGTTTCAGCCGGATTAGAGCGGTTTTACGTGTACATCTTCCCTCGTTAATATAAACTGAAAATCAAGAACATTATAGTTAATTCTAATGAAAACACATTGTTTTTTATCATTTGTATTGGAAACAACATTGTCATATGTCTTTTCTTGGAACTAAATAATACGAAACCTCGCTCTATGATTTGAAGGTAAAATCCTCAAATATGGTAAAATAGTGACTTTTTCCCGTTAATCATGTAGTTTGATATTACGCAAATATATTCATTTTTACCAATATTTCGATACTATTTCATGTATCACGATATGTGATTTGGCCTTCAAATCTCAGAATTTCGCATAATATTGCATTTTAAGCAAGTTTTCTTGCATTTTGTTTCGTACGAAAAATCATCGAATTTAGCAATATTTTGACGTTTATCATCCCCTTTTCCTTCATGTGATTTAAATAAAATATCATCGAATTAGGCAATATTTTGCCGTTTTCCACGTTTTTGTGAATTTTCAGTCCATGGTATTAATTCATATATATACGATAAAAATGATGCAAACACATAATTGATTAGATAATAACCTAAAATACTTCATTTTCAATCAACAATTTGCTTCTCGTTAAAATACTGAGTAAGATATTGAAAAGGGGAGAAGTTCGGTTTTTATTGCATATATCGACGTTTCAGCCTGATTAGAGCGGTTTTACGTGTACATCTTCCCTTGTTAATATAAACGGAAAATCAAGAACATTATAGTTAATTCTAATGAAAACACATTGTTTTTTATCATTTGTATTGGAAACAACATTGTCATATGTCTTTTCTTGGAACTAAATAATACGAAACCTTGCTCTATGATTTGAAGGTAAAATCCTCAAATATGGTAAAATAGTGACTTTTCCACGTCAATCATGTAGTTTTATATTACGCAGATATATTCATTTTTACCAATATTTCGATACTATTTCATGTAGTATCACGATATGTGATCTGGCCTTCAAATATCAGAATTTCGCATATATTGCATTTTAAGCAAGTTTTCTTGCATTTTGTTTCGTACGAAAAATCATCGAATTTACCAATATTTTGACGTTTATCATCCCCTTTTCCTTCATGTGATTTAAATAAAATATCATCGAATTAGGCAATATTTTGCCGTTTTCCACGTTTTTGTGAATTTTCAGTCCATGGTATTAATTCATATATATACGATAAAAATGATGCAAACACATAATTGATTAGATAATAACATTAAATACTTAATTTTCAATCATCTATTTTTTTCTCGTTAAAATACTGAGTAAGATATTGAAAAGGGGAGAAGTTCGGTTTTTATTGCATATATCGACGTTTCAGCCGGATTAGAGCGGTTTTACGTGTACATCTTCCCTCGTTAATATAAACGGAAAATCAAGAACATTATAGTTAATTCTAATGAAAACACATTTTTTTTTATCATTTGTATTGGAAACAACATTGTCATATGTCTTTTCTTGGAACTAAATAATACGAAACCTCGCTCTATGATTTGAAGGTAAAATCCTCAAATATGGTAAAATAGTGACTTTTTCACGTTAATCATGTAGTTTGATATTACGAAAATATATTCATTTTTACCAATATTTCGATACTTTTTCATGTCGTATCACGATATGTGATTTGGCCTTCAAATCTCAGAATTTCGCATAATATTGCATTTTAAGCAAGTTTTCTTGCATTTTGTTTCGTACGAAAAATCATCAAATTTAGCAATATTTTGACGTTTATCATCTCCTTTTCCTTCATGTGATTTAAACAAAATATCATCGAGTTAGGCAATATTTTTCCGTTTTCCACGTTTTTGTGAATTTTCCGTCCATGGGTATTAATTCATATATATACGATAAAAATGATGCAAACACATAATTGATTAGATAATAACCTTAAATACTTCATTTTCAATCATCTATTTGTTTCTCGTTAAAATACTGAGTAAGATATTGAAAAGGGGAGAAGTTCGGTTTTTATTGCATATATCGACGTTTCAGCCTGATTAGAGCGGTTTTACGTGTACATCTTCCCTTGTTAATATAAACGGAAAATCAAGAACATTATAGTTAATTCTAATGAAAACACATTGTTTTTTATCATTTGTATTGGAAACAACATTGTCATATGTCTTTTCTTGGAACTAAATAATACGAAACCTCGCTCTATGATTTGAAGGTAAAATCCTCAAATATGGTAAAATAGTGACTTTTCCACGTTAATCATGTAGTTTGATATTACGCACATATATTCATTTTTACCAATATTTCGATACTATTTCATATAGTATCACGATATGTGATCTGGCCTTCAAATCTCAGAATTTCGCATAATATTGCATTTTAAGCAAGTTTTCTTGCATTTTGTTTCGTACGAAAAATCATCGAATTTACCAATATTTTGACGTTTATCATCCCCTTTTCCTTTATTTGATTTAAACAAAATATCATCGAATTAGGCAATATTTTGCCGTTTTTCCACATTTTTGTGAATTTTCAGTCTATGGGTATTAATTCATTATATATACGATAAAAATGATGCAAACACATAATTGATTAGATAATAACCTAAAATACTTCATTTTCAATCAACTATTTGTTTCTCGTTAAAATACTGAGTAATATATTGAAAAGGGGAGAAGTTCGGTTTTTATTGCATATATCGACGTTTCAGCCTGATTAGAGCGGTTTTACGTGTACATCTTCCCTTGTTAATATAAACGGAAAATCAAGAACATTATAGTTAATTCTAATGAAAACACATTGTTTTTTATCATTTGTATTGGAAACAACATTGTCATATGTCTTTTCTTGGAACTAAATAATACGAAACCTCGCTCTATGATTTGAAGGTAAAATCCTCAAATATGGTAAAATAGTGACTTTTCCACGTTAATCATGTAGTTTGATATTACGCACATATATTCATTTTTACCAATATTTCGATACTATTTCATGTAGTATCACGATATGTGATCTGGCCTTCAAATCTCAGAATTTCGCATAATATTGCATTTTAAGCAAGTTTTCTTGCATTTTGTTTAGTACGAAAAATCATCGAATTTACCAATATTTTGACGTTTATCATCCCTTTTTCCTTCATGTGATTTAAATAAAATATCATCGAATTAGGCAATATTTTTCCGTTTTCCACGTTTTTGTGAATTTTCAGTCCATGGGTATTAATTCATATATATACGATAAAAATGATGCAAACACATAATTGATTAGATAATAACCTTAAATACTTAATTTTCAATCATCTATTTGTTTCTCGTTAAAATACTGAGTAAGATATTGAAAAGGGGAGAAGTTCGGTTTTTATTGCATATATCGACGTTTCAGCCGGATTAGAGCGGTTTTACGTGTACTTCTTCCCTCGTTAATATAAACGGAAAATCAAGAACATTATAGTTAATTCTAATGAAAACACATTGATTTTTATCATTTGTATTGGAAACAACATTGTCATATGTCTTTTCTTGGATCTAAATAATACGAAACCTCGCTCTATGATTTGGAGTTAAAATCCTCGTATATGGTTAAATAGTGACTTTTTCACGTTTTTCATGTAGTTTGGTATTACGTAAATATATTCATTTTTACCAATATTTCGATACTATTTCATGTAGTATCACGATATGTGATTTGGCCGTCAAATCTCAGAATTTCGCATAATATTGCATTTTAAGCAAGTTTTCTTGCATTTTGTTTCGTACGAAAAATCATCAAATTTAGCAATATTTTGACGTTTATCATTTCCTTTTCCTTCATGTGATTTAAACAAAATATCATCGAGTTAGGCAATATTTTTCCGTTTTCCATGTTTTTTTTAATTTTCCGTCCATGGGAATTAATTCATATATACACGATAAAAATGATGCAAACACATAATTGATTAGATAATAACCTTAAATACTTCATTTTCAATCATCTATTTGTTTCTCGTTAAAATACTGAGTAAGATATTGAAAAGGGGAGAAGTTCGGTTTTTATTGCATATATCGACGTTTCAGCCTGATTAGAGCGGTTTTACGTGTACATCTTCCCTTGTTAATATAAACGGAAAATCAAGAACAATATAGTTAATTCTAATGAAAACACATTGTTTTTTATCATTTGTATTGGAAACAACATTGTCATATGTCTTTTCTTGGAACTAAATAATACGAAACCTCGCTCTATGATTTGAAGGTAAAATCCTCAAATATGGTAAAATAGTGACTTTTTCACGTTAATCATGTAGTTTGATATTACGCACATATATTCATTTTTACCAATATTTCGATACTCTTTCATATAGTATCATGATATGTGATCTGGCCTTCAAATCTCAGAATTTCGCATAATATTGCATTTTAAGCAAGTTTTCTTGCATTTTGTTTCGTACGAAAAATCATCGAATTTACCAATATTTTGACGTTTATCATCCCCTTTTCCTTCAAGTGATTTAAATAAAATATCATCGAATTAGGCAATATTTTGCCGTTTTACACGTTTTTGTGAATTTTCAGTCCATGGGTATTAATTCATATATATACGATAAAAATGATGCAAACACATAATTGATTAGATAATAACCTTAAATACTTCATTTTCAATCTATTTGAAAATATATTTTTCATATATTTCATATATTTTCATATATTTGTTTCTCGTTAAAATACTGATTAAGATATTGAAAAGGGGAGAAGTTCGGTTTTTATTGCATATATCGATGTTTCAGCCGGATTAGAGCGGTTTTACGTGTACATCTTCCCTCGTTAATATAAACGGAAAATCAAGAACATTATAGTTAATTCTAATGAAAACACATTGTTTTTTATCATTTGTATTGGAAACAACATTGTCATATGTCTTTTCTTGGAACTAAATAATACGAAACCTCGCTCTATGATTTGAAGGTAAAATCCTCAAATATGGTAAAATAGTGACTTTTTCCCGTTAATCATGTAGTTTGATATTAGGCAAATATATTCATGTTTACCAATATTTCGATACTATTTCATGTAGTATCACGATATGTGATTTGGCCTTCAAATCTCAGAATTTCGCATAATATTGCATTTTAAGCAAGTTTTCTTGCATTTTGTTTCGTACGAAAAATCATCGAATTTAGCAATATTTTGACGTTTATCATCCCCTTTTCCTTTATTTGATTTAAACAAAATATCATCGAATTAGGCAATATTTTGCCGTTTTTCCACATTTTTGTGAATTTTCAGTCTATGGGTATTAATTCATTATATATACGATAAAAATGATGCAAACACATAATTGATTAGATAATAACCTAAAATACTTCATTTTCAATCAACTATTTGTTTCTCGTTAAAATACTGAGTAATATATTGAAAAGGGGAGAAGTTCGGTTTTTATTGCATATATCGACGTTTCAGCCTGATTAGAGCGGTTTTACGTGTACATCTTCCCTTGTTAATATAAACGGAAAATCAAGAACATTATAGTTAATTCTAATGAAAACACATTGTTTTTTATCATTTGTATTGGAAACAACATTGTCATATGTCTTTTCTTGGAACTAAATAATACGAAACCTCGCTCTATGATTTGAAGGTAAAATCCTCAAATATGGTAAAATAGTGACTTTTCCACGTTAATCATGTAGTTTGATATTACGCACATATATTCATTTTTACCAATATTTCGATACTATTTCATGTAGTATCACGATATGTGATCTGGCCTTCAAATCTCAGAATTTCGCATAATATTGCATTTTAAGCAAGTTTTCTTGCATTTTGTTTAGTACGAAAAATCATCGAATTTACCAATATTTTGAAGTTTATCATCCCTTTTTCCTTCATGTGATTTAAATAAAATATCATCGAATTAGGCAATATTTTGCCGTTTTCCACGTTTTTGTGAATTTTCAGTCCATGGGTATTAATTCATATATATACGATAAAAATGATGCAAACACATAATTGATTAGATAATAACCTTAAATACTTAATTTTCAATCATCTATTTGTTTCTCGTTAAAATACTGAGTAAGATATTGAAAAGGGGAGAAGTTCGGTTTTTATTGCATATATCGACGTTTCAGCCGGATTAGAGCGGTTTTACGTGTACTTCTTCCCTCGTTAATATAAACGGAAAATCAAGAACATTATAGTTAATTCTAATGAAAACACATTGATTTTTATCATTTGTATTGGAAACAACATTGTCATATGTCTTTTCTTGGATCTAAATAATACGAAACCTCGCTCTATGATTTGGAGTTAAAATCCTCGTATATGGTTAAATAGTGACTTTTTCACGTTTTTCATGTAGTTTGGTATTACGTAAATATATTCATTTTTACCAATATTTCGATACTATTTCATGTAGTATCACGATATGTGATTTGGCCGTCAAATCTCAGAATTTCGCATAATATTGCATTTTAAGCAAGTTTTCTTGCATTTTGTTTCGTACGAAAAATCATCAAATTTAGCAATATTTTGACGTTTATCATTTCCTTTTCCTTCATGTGATTTAAACAAAATATCATCGAGTTAGGCAATATTTTTCCGTTTTCCACGTTTTTTTTAATTTTCCGTCCATGGGTATTAATTCATATATACACGATAAAAATGATGCAAACACATAATTGATTAGATAATAACCTTAAATACTTCATTTTCAATCATCTATTTGTTTCTCGTTAAAATACTGAGTAAGATATTGAAAAGGGGAGAAGTTCGGTTTTTATTGCATATATCGAAGTTTCAGCCTGATTAGAGCGGTTTTACGTGTACATCTTCCCTTGTTAATATAAACGGAAAATCAAGAACATTATAGTTAATTCTAATGAAAACACATTGTTTTTTATCATTTGTATTGGAAACAACATTGTCATATGTCTTTTCTTGGAACTAAATAATACGAAACCTCGCTCTATGATTTGAAGGTAAAATCCTCAAATATGGTAAAATAGTGACTTTTTCACGTTAATCATGTAGTTTGATATTACGCACATATATTCATTTTTACCAATATTTCGATACTATTTCATATAGTATCATGATATGTGATCTGGCCTTCAAATCTCAGAATTTCGCATAATATTGCATTTTAAGCAAGTTTTCTTGCATTTTGTTTCGTACGAAAAATCATCGAATTTACCAATATTTTGACGTTTATCATCCCCTTTTCCTTCAAGTGATTTAAATAAAATATCATCGAATTAGGCAATATTTTGCCGTTTTACACGTTTTTGTGAATTTTCAGTCCATGGGTATTAATTCATATATATACGATAAAAATGATGCAAACACATAATTGATTAGATAATAACCTTAAATACTTCATTTTCAATCTATTTGAAAATATATTTTTCATATATTTCATATATTTTCATATATTTGTTTCTCGTTAAAATACTGATTAAGATACTGAAAAGGGGAGAAGTTCGGTTTTTATTGCATATATCGATGTTTCAGCCGGATTAGAGCGGTTTTACGTATACATCTTCCCTTGTTAATATAAACGGAAAATCAAGAACATTATAGTTAATTCTAATGAAAACACATTGTTTTTTATCATTTGTATTGGAAACAACATTGTCATATGTCTTTTCTTGGAACTAAATAATACGAAACCTCGCTCTATGATTTGAAGGTAAAATCCTCAAATATGGTAAAATAGTGACTTTTTCACGTTAATCATGTAGTTTGATATGTCGCAAATATATTCATTTTTACCAATATTTCGATACTATTTCATGCAGTATCACCATATGTGATTTGGCCTTCAAATCTCAGAATTTCGCATAATATTGCATTTTAAGCAAGTTTTCTTGCATTTTGTTTCATACGAAAAATCATCGAATTTAGCAATATTTTGACGTTTATCATCCCCTTTTCCTTTATTTGATTTAAACAAAATATCATCGAATTAGGCAATATTTTGCCGTTTTTCCACGTTTTTGTGAATTTTCAGTCTATGGGTATTAATTCATATATATACGATAAAAATGATGCAAACACATAATTGATTAGATAATAACCTTTAATACTTCATTTTCAATCAACTATTTGTTTCTCGTTAAAATACTGAGTAAGATATTGAAAAGGGGAGAAGTTCGGTTTTTATTGCATATATCGACGTTTCAGCCTGATTAGAGCGGTTTTACGTGTACATCTTCCCTTGTTAATATAAACGGAAAATCAAGAACATTATAGTTAATTCTAATGAAAACACATTGTTTTTTATCATTTGTATTGGAAACAACATTGTCATATGTCTTTTCTTGGAACTAAATAATACGAAACCTCGCTCTATGATTTGAAGGTAAAATCCTCAAATATGGTAAAATAGTGACTTTTCCACGTTAATCATGTAGTTTGATATTAAGCACATATATTCATTTTTACCAATATTTCGATACTATTTCATGTAGTATCACGATATGTGATCTGGCCTTCAAATCTCAGAATTTCGCATAATATTGCATTTTAAGCAAGTTTTCTTGCATTTTGTTTAGTACGAAAAATCATCGAATTTACCAATATTTTGAAGTTTATCATCCCTTTTTCCTTCATGTGATTTAAATAAAATATCATCGAATTAGGCAATATTTTGCCGTTTTCCACGTTTTTGTGAATTTTCAGTCCATGGGTATTAATTCATGTATATACGATAAAAATGATGCAAACACATAATTGATTAGATAATAACCTTAAATACTTAATTTTCAATCATCTATTTGTTTCTCGTTAAAATACTGAGTAAGATATTGAAAAGGGGAGAAGTTCGGTTTTTATTGCATATATCGACGTTTCAGCCGGATTAGAGCGGTTTTACGTGTACATCTTCCCTCGTTAATATAAACGGAAAATCAAGAACATTATAGTTAATTCTAATGAAAAGACATTGTTTTTTATCATTTGTATTGGAAACAACATTGTCATATGTCTTTTCTTGGAACTAAATAATACGAAACCTCGCTCTATGATTTGAAGGTAAAATCCTCAAATATGGTAAAATAGTGACTTTTTCACGTTAATCATGTAGTTTGATATTACGCAAATATATTCATTTTTACCAATATTTCTATACTTTTTCATGTCGTATCACGATATGTGATTTGGCCTTCAAATATCAGAATTTCGCATAATATTGCATTTTAAGCAAGTTTTCTTGCATTTTTTTCGTACGAAAAATCATCAAATTTAGCAATATTTTGACGTTTATCATCTCCTTTTCCTTCATGTGATTTAAACAAAATATCATCGAGTTAGGCAATATTTTTCCGTTTTCCACGTTTTTGTGAATTTTCCGTCCACGGGTATTAATTCATATATATACGATAAAAATGATGCAAACACATAATTGATTAGATAATAACCTTAAATACTTCATTTTCAATCATCTATTTGTTTCTCGTTAAAATACTGAGTAAGATATTGAAAAGGGGAGAAGTTCGGTTTTTATTGCATATATCGACGTTTCAGCCTGATTAGAGCGGTTTTACGTGTACATCTTCCCTTGTTAATATAAACGGAAAATCAAGAACATTATAGTTAATTCTAATGAAAACACATTGTTTTTTATCATTTGTATTGGAAACAACATTGTCATATGTCTTTTCTTGGAACTAAATAATACGAAACCTCGCTCTATGATTTGAAGGTAAAATCCTCAAATATGGTAAAATAGTGACTTTTCCACGTTAATCATGTAGTTTGATATTACGCACATATATTCATTTTTACCAATATTTCGATACTATTTCATATAGTATCACGATATGTGATCTGGCCTTGAAATCTCAGAATTTCGCATAATATTGCATTTTAAGCAAGTTTTCTTGCATTTTGTTTCGTACGAAAAATCATCGAATTTACCAATATTTTGACGTTTATCATCCCCTTTTCCTTCAAGTGATTTAAATAAAATATCATCGAATTAGGCAATATTTTGCCGTTTTACACGTTTTTGTGAATTTTCAGTCCATGGGTATTAATTCACATATATACGATAAAAATGATGCAAACACATAATTGATTAGATAATAACCTTAAACACTTCATTTTCAATCTATTTGAAAATATATTTTTCATATATTTCATATATTTTCATATATTTGTTTCTCGTTAAAATACTGATTAAGATATTGAAAAGGGGAGAAGTTCGGTTTTTATTGCATATATCGACGTTTCAGCCTGATTAGAGCGGTTTTACGTGTACATCTTCCCTTGTTAATATAAACGGAAAATCAAGAACATTATAGTTAATTCTAATGAAAACACATTGTTTTTTATCATTTGTATTGGAAACAACATTGTCATATGTCTTTTCTTGGAACTAAATAATACGAAACCTCGCTCTATGATTTGAAGGTAAAATCCTCAAATATGGTAAAATAGTGACTTTTCCACGTTAATCATGTAGTTTGATATTAAGCACATATATTCATTTTTACCAATATTTCGATACTATTTCATGTAGTATCACGATATGTGATCTGGCCTTCAAATCTCAGAATTTCGCATAATATTGCATTTTAAGCAAGTTTTCTTGCATTTTGTTTAGTACGAAAAATCATCGAATTTACCAATATTTTGAAGTTTATCATCCCTTTTTCCTTCATGTGATTTAAATAAAATATCATCGAATTAGGCAATATTTTGCCGTTTTCCACGTTTTTGTGAATTTTCAGTCCATGGGTATTAATTCATGTATATACGATAAAAATGATGCAAACACATAATTGATTAGATAATAACCTTAAATACTTAATTTTCAATCATCTATTTGTTTCTCGTTAAAATACTGAGTAAGATATTGAAAAGGGGAGAAGTTCGGTTTTTATTGCATATATCGACGTTTCAGCCGGATTAGAGCGGTTTTACGTGTACATCTTCCCTCGTTAATATAAACGGAAAATCAAGAACATTATAGTTAATTCTAATGAAAAGACATTGTTTTTTATCATTTGTATTGGAAACAACATTGTCATATGTCTTTTCTTGGAACTAAATAATACGAAACCTCGCTCTATGATTTGAAGGTAAAATCCTCAAATATGGTAAAATAGTGACTTTTTCACGTTAATCATGTAGTTTGATATTACGCAAATATATTCATTTTTACCAATATTTCTATACTTTTTCATGTCGTATCACGATATGTGATTTGGCCTTCAAATATCAGAATTTCGCATAATATTGCATTTTAAGCAAGTTTTATTGCATTTTTTTCGTACGAAAAATCATCAAATTTAGCAATATTTTGACGTTTATCATCTCCTTTTCCTTCATGTGATTTAAACAAAATATCATCGAGTTAGGCAATATTTTTCCGTTTTCCACGTTTTTGTGAATTTTCCGTCCACGGGTATTAATTCATATATATACGATAAAAATGATGCAAACACATAATTGATTAGATAATAACCTTAAATACTTCATTTTCAATCATCTATTTGTTTCTCGTTAAAATACTGAGTAAGATATTGAAAAGGGGAGAAGTTCGGTTTTTATTGCATATATCGAAGTTTCAGCCTGATTAGAGCGGTTTTACGTGTACATCTTCCCTTGTTAATATAAACGGAAAATCAAGAACATTATAGTTAATTCTAATGAAAACACATTGTTTTTTATCATTTGTATTGGAAACAACATTGTCATGTCTTTTCTTGGAACTAAATAATACGAAACCTCGCTCTATGATTTGAAGGTAAAATCCTCAAATATGGTAAAATAGTGACTTTTCCACGTTAATCATGTAGTTTGATATTACGCACATATATTCATTTTTACCAATATTTCGATACTATTTCATATAGTATCACGATATGTGATCTGGCCTTGAAATCTCAGAATTTCGCATAATATTGCATTTTAAGCAAGTTTTCTTGCATTTTGTTTCGTACGAAAAATCATCGAATTTACCAATATTTTGACGTTTATCATCCCCTTTTCCTTCAAGTGATTTAAATAAAATATCATCGAATTAGGCAATATTTTGCCGTTTTACACGTTTTTGTGAATTTTCAGTCCATGGGTATTAATTCACATATATACGATAAAAATGATGCAAACACATAATTGATTAGATAATAACCTTAAACACTTCATTTTCAATCTATTTGAAAATATATTTTTCATATATTTCATATATTTTCATATATTTGTTTCTCGTTAAAATACTGATTAAGATATTGAAAAGGGGAGAAGTTCGGTTTTTATTGCATATATCGACGTTTCAGCCTGATTAGAGCGGTTTTACGTGTACATCTTCCCTTGTTAATATAAACGGAAAATCAAGAACATTATAGTTAATTCTAATGAAAACACATTGTTTTTTATCATTTGTATTGGAAACAACATTGTCATATGTCTTTTCTTGGAACTAAATAATACGAAACCTCGCTCTATGATTTGAAGGTAAAATCCTCAAATATGGTAAAATAGTGACTTTTCCACGTTAATCATGTAGTTTGATATTAAGCACATATATTCATTTTTACCAATATTTCGATACTATTTCATGTAGTATCACGATATGTGATCTGGCCTTCAAATCTCAGAATTTCGCATAATATTGCATTTTAAGCAAGTTTTCTTGCATTTTGTTTAGTACGAAAAATCATCGAATTTACCAATATTTTGAAGTTTATCATCCCTTTTTCCTTCATGTGATTTAAATAAAATATCATCGAATTAGGCAATATTTTGCCGTTTTCCACGTTTTTGTGAATTTTCAGTCCATGGGTATTAATTCATGTATATACGATAAAAATGATGCAAACACATAATTGATTAGATAATAACCTTAAATACTTAATTTTCAATCATCTATTTGTTTCTCGTTAAAATACTGAGTAAGATATTGAAAAGGGGAGAAGTTCGGTTTTTATTGCATATATCGACGTTTCAGCCGGATTAGAGCGGTTTTACGTGTACATCTTCCCTCGTTAATATAAACGGAAAATCAAGAACATTATAGTTAATTCTAATGAAAAGACATTGTTTTTTATCATTTGTATTGGAAACAACATTGTCATATGTCTTTTCTTGGAACTAAATAATACGAAACCTCGCTCTATGATTTGAAGGTAAAATCCTCAAATATGGTAAAATAGTGACTTTTTCACGTTAATCATGTAGTTTGATATTACGCAAATATATTCATTTTTACCAATATTTCTATACTTTTTCATGTCGTATCACGATATGTGATTTGGCCTTCAAATATCAGAATTTCGCATAATATTGCATTTTAAGCAAGTTTTATTGCATTTTTTTCGTACGAAAAATCATCAAATTTAGCAATATTTTGACGTTTATCATCTCCTTTTCCTTCATGTGATTTAAACAAAATATCATCGAGTTAGGCAATATTTTTCCGTTTTCCACGTTTTTGTGAATTTTCCGTCCACGGGTATTAATTCATATATATACGATAAAAATGATGCAAACACATAATTGATTAGATAATAACCTTAAATACTTCATTTTCAATCATCTATTTGTTTCTCGTTAAAATACTGAGTAAGATATTGAAAAGGGGAGAAGTTCGGTTTTTATTGCATATATCGAAGTTTCAGCCTGATTAGAGCGGTTTTACGTGTACATCTTCCCTTGTTAATATAAACGGAAAATCAAGAACATTATAGTTAATTCTAATGAAAACACATTGTTTTTTATCATTTGTATTGGAAACAACATTGTCATGTCTTTTCTTGGAACTAAATAATACGAAACCTCGCTCTATGATTTGAAGGTAAAATCCTCAAATATGGTAAAATAGTGACTTTTCCACGTTAATCATGTAGTTTGATATTACGCACATATATTCATTTTTACCAATATTTCGATACTATTTCATATAGTATCACGATATGTGATCTGGCCTTGAAATCTCAGAATTTCGCATAATATTGCATTTTAAGCAAGTTTTCTTGCATTTTGTTTCGTACGAAAAATCATCGAATTTACCAATATTTTGACGTTTATCATCCCCTTTTCCTTCAAGTGATTTAAATAAAATATCATCGAATTAGGCAATATTTTGCCGTTTTACACGTTTTTGTGAATTTTCAGTCCATGGGTATTAATTCACATATATACGATAAAAATGATGCAAACACATAATTGATTAGATAATAACCTTAAACACTTCATTTTCAATCTATTTGAAAATATATTTTTCATATATTTCATATATTTTCATATATTTGTTTCTCGTTAAAATACTGATTAAGATATTGAAAAGGGGAGAAGTTCGGTTTTTATTGCATATATCGACGTTTCAGCCTGATTAGAGCGGTTTTACGTGTACATCTTCCCTTGTTAATATAAACGGAAAATCAAGAACATTATAGTTAATTCTAATGAAAACACATTGTTTTTTATCATTTGTATTGGAAACAACATTGTCATATGTCTTTTCTTGGAACTAAATAATACGAAACCTCGCTCTATGATTTGAAGGTAAAATCCTCAAATATGGTAAAATAGTGACTTTTCCACGTTAATCATGTAGTTTGATATTAAGCACATATATTCATTTTTACCAATATTTCGATACTATTTCATGTAGTATCACGATATGTGATCTGGCCTTCAAATCTCAGAATTTCGCATAATATTGCATTTTAAGCAAGTTTTCTTGCATTTTGTTTAGTACGAAAAATCATCGAATTTACCAATATTTTGAAGTTTATCATCCCTTTTTCCTTCATGTGATTTAAATAAAATATCATCGAATTAGGCAATATTTTGCCGTTTTCCACGTTTTTGTGAATTTTCAGTCCATGGGTATTAATTCATGTATATACGATAAAAATGATGCAAACACATAATTGATTAGATAATAACCTTAAATACTTAATTTTCAATCATCTATTTGTTTCTCGTTAAAATACTGAGTAAGATATTGAAAAGGGGAGAAGTTCGGTTTTTATTGCATATATCGACGTTTCAGCCGGATTAGAGCGGTTTTACGTGTACATCTTCCCTCGTTAATATAAACGGAAAATCAAGAACATTATAGTTAATTCTAATGAAAAGACATTGTTTTTTATCATTTGTATTGGAAACAACATTGTCATATGTCTTTTCTTGGAACTAAATAATACGAAACCTCGCTCTATGATTTGAAGGTAAAATCCTCAAATATGGTAAAATAGTGACTTTTTCACGTTAATCATGTAGTTTGATATTACGCAAATATATTCATTTTTACCAATATTTCTATACTTTTTCATGTCGTATCACGATATGTGATTTGGCCTTCAAATATCAGAATTTCGCATAATATTGCATTTTAAGCAAGTTTTCTTGCATTTTTTTCGTACGAAAAATCATCAAATTTAGCAATATTTTGACGTTTATCATCTCCTTTTCCTTCATGTGATTTAAACAAAATATCATCGAGTTAGGCAATATTTTTCCGTTTTCCACGTTTTTGTGAATTTTTCGTCCACGAGTATTAATTCATATATATACGATAAAAATGATGCAAACACATAATTGATTAGATAATAACCTTAAATACTTCATTTTCAATCATCTATTTGTTTCTCGTTAAAATACTGAGTAAGATATTGAAAAGGGGAGAAGTTCGGTTTTTATTGCATATATCGACGTTTCAGCCTGATTAGAGCGGTTTTACGTGTACATCTTCCCTTGTTAATATAAACGGAAAATCAAGAACATTATAGTTAATTCTAATGAAAACACATTGTTTTTTATCATTTGTATTGGAAACAACATTGTCATATGTCTTTTCTTGGAACTAAATAATACGAAACCTCTCTCTATGATTTGAAGGTAAAATCCTCAAATATGGTAAAATAGTGACTTTTCCACGTTAATCATGTAGTTTGATATTACGCACATATATTCATTTTTACCAATATTTCGATACTATTTCATATAGTATCACGATATGTGATCTGGCCTTGAAATCTCAGAATTTCGCATAATATTGCATTTTAAGCAAGTTTTCTTGCATTTTGTTTCGTACGAAAAATCATCGAATTTACCAATATTTTGACGTTTATCATCCCCTTTTCCTTCAAGTGATTTAAATAAAATATCATCGAATTAGGCAATATTTTGCCGTTTTACACGTTTTTGTGAATTTTCAGTCCATGGGTATTAATTCACATATATACGATAAAAATGATGCAAACACATAATTGATTAGATAATAACCTTAAACACTTCATTTTCAATCTATTTGAAAATATATTTTTCATATATTTCATATATTTTCATATATTTGTTTCTCGTTAAAATACTGATTAAGATATTGAAAAGGGGAGAAGTTCGGTTTTTATTGCATATATCGATGTTTCAGCCGGATTAGAGCGGTTTTACGTGTACATCTTCCCTCGTTAATATAAACGGAAAATCAAGAACATTATAGTTAATTCTAATGAAAACACATTGTTTTTTATCATTTGTATTGGAAACAACATTGTCATATGTCTTTTCTTGGAACTAAATAATACGAAACCTCGCTCTATGATTTGAAGGTAAAATCCTCAAATATGGTAAAATAGTGACTTTTTCACGTTAATCATGTAGTTTGATATTACGCAAATATATTCATTTTTACCAATATTTCGATACTATTTCATGCAGTATCACCATATGTGATTTGGCCTTCAAATCTCAGAATTTCGCATAATATTGCATTTTAAGCAAGTTTTCTTGCATTTTGTTTCGTACGAAAAATCATCGAATTTAGCAATATTTTGACGTTTATCATCCCCTTTTCCTTTATTTGATTTAAACAAAATATCATCGAATTAGGCAATATTTTGCCGTTTTTCCACGTTTTTGTGAATTTTCAGTCTATGTGTATTAATTCATTATATATACGATAAAAATGATGCAAACACATAATTGATTAGATAATAACCTAAAATACTTCATTTTCAATCAACTATTTGTTTCTCGTTAAAATACTGAGTAATATATTGAAAAGGGGAGAAGTTCGGTTTTTATTGCATATATCGACGTTTCAGCCTGATTAGAGCGGTTTTACGTGTACATCTTCCCTTGTTAATATAAACGGAAAATCAAGAACATTATAGTTAATTCTAATGAAAACACATTGTTCTTTATCATTTGTATTGGAAACAACATTGTCATATGTCTTTTCTTGGAACTAAATAATACGAAACCTCGCTCTATGATTTGAAGGTAAAATCCTCAAATATGGTAAAATAGTGACTTTTTCACGTTAATCATGTAGTTTGATATTACGCAAATATATTCATTTTTACCAATATTTCGATACTTTTTCATGTCGTATCACGATATGTGATTTGGCCTTCAAATATCAGAATTTCGCATAGTATTGCATTTTAAGCAAGTTTTCTTGCATTTTGTTTCGTACGAAAAATCATCAAATTTAGCAATATTTTGACGTTTATCATCTCCTTTTCCTTCATGTGATTTAAACAAAATATCATCGAGTTAGGCAATATTTTTCCGTTTTCCACGTTTTTGTGAATTTTCCGTCCACGGGTATTAATTCATATATATACGATAAAAATGATGCAAACACATAATTGATTAGATAATAACCTTAAATACTTCATTTTCAATCATCTATTTGTTTCTCGTTAAAATACTGAGTAAGATATTGAAAAGGGGAGAAGTTCGGTTTTTATTGCATATATCGACGTTTCAGCCTGATTAGAGCGGTTTTACGTGTACATCTTCCCTTGTTAATATAAACGGAAAATCAAGAACATTATAGTTAATTCTAATGAAAACACATTGTTTTTTATCATTTGTATTGGAAACAACATTGTCATATGTCTTTTCTTGGAACTAAATAATACGAAACCTCGCTCTATGATTTGAAGGTAAAATCCTCAAATATGGTAAAATAGTGACTTTTCCACGTTAATCATGTAGTTTGATATTACGCACATATATTCATTTTTACCAATATTTCGATACTATTTCATATAGTATCACGATATGTGATCTGGCCTTCAAATCTCAGAATTTCGCATAATATTGCATTTTAAGCAAGTTTTCTTGCATTTTGTTTCGTACGAAAAATCATCGAATTTACCAATATTTTGACGTTTATCATCCCCTTTTCCTTCAAGTGATTTAAATAAAATATCATCGAATTAGGCAATATTTTGCCGTTTTACACGTTTTTGTGAATTTTCAGTCCATGGGTATTAATTCACATATATACGATAAAAATGATGCAAACACATAATTGATTAGATAATAACCTTAAACACTTCATTTTCAATCTAGTTGAAAATATATTTTTCATATATTTCATATATTTTCATATATTTGTTTCTCGTTAAAATACTGATTAAGATATTGAAAAGGGGAGAAGTTCGGTTTTTATTGCATATATCGATGTTTCAGCCGGATTAGAGCGGTTTTACGTGTACATCTTCCCTCGTTAATATAAACGGAAAATCAAGAACATTATAGTTAATTCTAATGAAAACACATTGTTTTTTATCATTTGTATTGGAAACAACATTGTCATATGTCTTTTCTTGGAACTAAATAATACGAAACCTCGCTCTATGATTTGAAGGTAAAATCCTCAAATATGGTAAAATAGTGACTTTTTCACGTTAATCATGTAGTTTGATATTACGCAAATATATTCATTTTTACCAATATTTCGATACTATTTCATGTAGTATCACGATATGTGATTTGGCCTTCAAATCTCAGAATTTCGCATAATATTGCATTTTAAGCAAGTTTTCTTGCATTTTGTTTCGTACGAAAAATCATCGAATTTAGCAATATTTTGACGTTTATCATCCCCTTTTCCTTTATTTGATTTAAACAAAATATCATCGAATTAGGCAATATTTTGCCGTTTTTCCACATTTTTGTGAATTTTCAGTCTATGGGTATTAATTCATTATATATACGATAAAAATGATGCAAACACATAATTGATTAGATAATAACCTAAAATACTTCATTTTCAATCAACTATTTGTTTCTCGTTAAAATACTGAGTAATATATTGAAAAGGGGAGAAGTTCGGTTTTTATTGCATATATCGACGTTTCAGCCTGATTAGAGCGGTTTTACGTGTACATCTTCCCTTGTTAATATAAACTGAAAATCAAGAACATTATAGTTAATTCTAATGAAAACACATTGTTTTTTATCATTTGTATTGGAAACAACATTGTCATATGTCTTTTCTTGGAACTAAATAATACGAAACCTCGCTCTATGATTTGAAGGTAAAATCCTCAAATATGGTAAAATAGTGACTTTTTCACGTTAATCATGTAGTTTGATATTACGCAAATATATTCATTTTTACCAATATTTCGATACTTTTTCATGTCGTATCACGATATGTGATTTGGCCTTCAAATATCAGAATTTCGCATAGTATTGCATTTTAAGCAAGTTTTCTTGCATTTTGTTTCGTACGAAAAATCATCAAATTTAGCAATATTTTGACGTTTATCATCTCCTTTTCCTTCATGTGATTTAAACAAAATATCATCGAGTTAGGCAATATTTTTCCGTTTTCCACGTTTTTGTGAATTTTCCGTCCACGGGTATTAATTCATATATATACGATAAAAATGATGCAAACACATAATTGATTAGATAATAACCTTAAATACTTCATTTTCAATCATCTATTTGTTTCTCGTTAAAATACTGAGTAAGATATTGAAAAGGGGAGAAGTTCGGTTTTTATTGCATATATCGACGTTTCAGCCTGATTAGAGCGGTTTTACGTGTACATCTTCCCTTGTTAATATAAACGGAAAATCAAGAACATTATAGTTAATTCTAATGAAAACACATTGTTTTTTATCATTTGTATTGGAAACAACATTGTCATATGTCTTTTCTTGGAACTAAATAATACGAAACCTCGCTCTATGATTTGAAGGTAAAATCCTCAAATATGGTAAAATAGTGACTTTTCCACGTTAATCATGTAGTTTGATATTACGCACATATATTCATTTTTACCAATATTTCGATACTATTTCATATAGTATCACGATATGTGATCTGGCCTTGAAATCTCAGAATTTCGCATAATATTGCATTTTAAGCAAGTTTTCTTGCATTTTGTTTCGTACGAAAAATCATCGAATTTACCAATATTTTGACGTTTATCATCCCCTTTTCCTTCAAGTGATTTAAATAAAATATCATCGAATTAGGCAATATTTTGCCGTTTTACACGTTTTTGTGAATTTTCAGTCCATGGGTATTAATTCACATATATACGATAAAAATGATGCAAACACATAATTGATTAGATAATAACCTTAAACACTTCATTTTCAATCTATTTGAAAATATATTTTTCATATATTTCATTTATTTTCATATATTTGTTTCTCGTTAAAATACTGATTAAGATATTGAAAAGGGGAGAAGTTCGGTTTTTATTGCATATATCGATGTTTCAGCCGGATTAGAGCGGTTTTACGTGTACATCTTCCCTCGTTAATATAAACGGAAAATCAAGAACATTATAGTTAATTCTAATGAAAACACATTGTTTTTTATCATTTGTATTGGAAACAACATTGTCATATGTCTTTTCTTGGAACTAAATAATACGAAACCTCGCTCTATGATTTGAAGGTAAAATCCTCAAATATGGTAAAATAGTGACTTTTTCACGTTAATCATGTAGTTTGATATTACGCAAATATATTCATTTTTACCAATATTTCGATACTATTTCATGCAGTATCACCATATGTGATTTGGCCTTCAAATCTCAGAATTTCGCATAATATTGCATTTTAAGCAAGTTTTCTTGCATTTTGTTTCGTACGAAAAATCATCGAATTTAGCAATATTTTGACGTTTATCATCCCCTTTTCCTTTATTTGATTTAAACAAAATATCATCGAATTAGGCAATATTTTGCCGTTTTTCCACGTTTTTGTGAATTTTCAGTCTATGTGTATTAATTCATTATATATACGATAAAAATGATGCAAACACATAATTGATTAGATAATAACCTAAAATACTTCATTTTCAATCAACTATTTGTTTCTCGTTAAAATACTGAGTAATATATTGAAAAGGGGAGAAGTTCGGTTTTTATTGCATATATCGACGTTTCAGCCTGATTAGAGCGGTTTTACGTGTACATCTTCCCTTGTTAATATAAACGGAAAATCAAGAACATTATAGTTAATTCTAATGAAAACACATTGTTCTTTATCATTTGTATTGGAAACAACATTGTCATATGTCTTTTCTTGGAACTAAATAATACGAAACCTCGCTCTATGATTTGAAGGTAAAATCCTCAAATATGGTAAAATAGTGACTTTTTCACGTTAATCATGTAGTTTGATATTACGCAAATATATTCATTTTTACCAATATTTCGATACTTTTTCATGTCGTATCACGATATGTGATTTGGCCTTCAAATATCAGAATTTCGCATAGTATTGCATTTTAAGCAAGTTTTCTTGCATTTTGTTTCGTACGAAAAATCATCAAATTTAGCAATATTTTGACGTTTATCATCTCCTTTTCCTTCATGTGATTTAAACAAAATATCATCGAGTTAGGCAATATTTTTCCGTTTTCCACGTTTTTGTGAATTTTCCGTCCACGGGTATTAATTCATATATATACGATAAAAATGATGCAAACACATAATTGATTAGATAATAACCTTAAATACTTCATTTTCAATCATCTATTTGTTTCTCGTTAAAATACTGAGTAAGATATTGAAAAGGGGAGAAGTTCGGTTTTTATTGCATATATCGACGTTTCAGCCTGATTAGAGCGGTTTTACGTGTACATCTTCCCTTGTTAATATAAACGGAAAATCAAGAACATTATAGTTAATTCTAATGAAAACACATTGTTTTTTATCATTTGTATTGGAAACAACATTGTCATATGTCTTTTCTTGGAACTAAATAATACGAAACCTCGCTCTATGATTTGAAGGTAAAATCCTCAAATATGGTAAAATAGTGACTTTTCCACGTTAATCATGTAGTTTGATATTACGCACATATATTCATTTTTACCAATATTTCGATACTATTTCATATAGTATCACGATATGTGATCTGGCCTTCAAATCTCAGAATTTCGCATAATATTGCATTTTAAGCAAGTTTTCTTGCATTTTGTTTCGTACGAAAAATCATCGAATTTACCAATATTTTGACGTTTATCATCCCCTTTTCCTTCAAGTGATTTAAATAAAATATCATCGAATTAGGCAATATTTTGCCGTTTTACACGTTTTTGTGAATTTTCAGTCCATGGGTATTAATTCACATATATACGATAAAAATGATGCAAACACATAATTGATTAGATAATAACCTTAAACACTTCATTTTCAATCTAGTTGAAAATATATTTTTCATATATTTCATATATTTTCATATATTTGTTTCTCGTTAAAATACTGATTAAGATATTGAAAAGGGGAGAAGTTCGGTTTTTATTGCATATATCGATGTTTCAGCCGGATTAGAGCGGTTTTACGTGTACATCTTCCCTCGTTAATATAAACGGAAAATCAAGAACATTATAGTTAATTCTAATGAAAACACATTGTTTTTTATCATTTGTATTGGAAACAACATTGTCATATGTCTTTTCTTGGAACTAAATAATACGAAACCTCGCTCTATGATTTGAAGGTAAAATCCTCAAATATGGTAAAATAGTGACTTTTTCACGTTAATCATGTAGTTTGATATTACGCAAATATATTCATTTTTACCAATATTTCGATACTATTTCATGTAGTATCACGATATGTGATTTGGCCTTCAAATCTCAGAATTTCGCATAATATTGCATTTTAAGCAAGTTTTCTTGCATTTTGTTTCGTACGAAAAATCATCGAATTTAGCAATATTTTGACGTTTATCATCCCCTTTTCCTTTATTTGATTTAAACAAAATATCATCGAATTAGGCAATATTTTGCCGTTTTTCCACATTTTTGTGAATTTTCAGTCTATGGGTATTAATTCATTATATATACGATAAAAATGATGCAAACACATAATTGATTAGATAATAACCTAAAATACTTCATTTTCAATCAACTATTTGTTTCTCGTTAAAATACTGAGTAATATATTGAAAAGGGGAGAAGTTCGGTTTTTATTGCATATATCGACGTTTCAGCCTGATTAGAGCGGTTTTACGTGTACATCTTCCCTTGTTAATATAAACTGAAAATCAAGAACATTATAGTTAATTCTAATGAAAACACATTGTTTTTTATCATTTGTATTGGAAACAACATTGTCATATGTCTTTTCTTGGAACTAAATAATACGAAACCTCGCTCTATGATTTGAAGGTAAAATCCTCAAATATGGTAAAATAGTGACTTTTTCACGTTAATCATGTAGTTTGATATTACGCAAATATATTCATTTTTACCAATATTTCGATACTTTTTCATGTCGTATCACGATATGTGATTTGGCCTTCAAATATCAGAATTTCGCATAGTATTGCATTTTAAGCAAGTTTTCTTGCATTTTGTTTCGTACGAAAAATCATCAAATTTAGCAATATTTTGACGTTTATCATCTCCTTTTCCTTCATGTGATTTAAACAAAATATCATCGAGTTAGGCAATATTTTTCCGTTTTCCACGTTTTTGTGAATTTTCCGTCCACGGGTATTAATTCATATATATACGATAAAAATGATGCAAACACATAATTGATTAGATAATAACCTTAAATACTTCATTTTCAATCATCTATTTGTTTCTCGTTAAAATACTGAGTAAGATATTGAAAAGGGGAGAAGTTCGGTTTTTATTGCATATATCGACGTTTCAGCCTGATTAGAGCGGTTTTACGTGTACATCTTCCCTTGTTAATATAAACGGAAAATCAAGAACATTATAGTTAATTCTAATGAAAACACATTGTTTTTTATCATTTGTATTGGAAACAACATTGTCATATGTCTTTTCTTGGAACTAAATAATACGAAACCTCGCTCTATGATTTGAAGGTAAAATCCTCAAATATGGTAAAATAGTGACTTTTCCACGTTAATCATGTAGTTTGATATTACGCACATATATTCATTTTTACCAATATTTCGATACTATTTCATATAGTATCACGATATGTGATCTGGCCTTGAAATCTCAGAATTTCGCATAATATTGCATTTTAAGCAAGTTTTCTTGCATTTTGTTTCGTACGAAAAATCATCGAATTTACCAATATTTTGACGTTTATCATCCCCTTTTCCTTCAAGTGATTTAAATAAAATATCATCGAATTAGGCAATATTTTGCCGTTTTACACGTTTTTGTGAATTTTCAGTCCATGGGTATTAATTCACATATATACGATAAAAATGATGCAAACACATAATTGATTAGATAATAACCTTAAACACTTCATTTTCAATCTATTTGAAAATATATTTTTCATATATTTCATTTATTTTCATATATTTGTTTCTCGTTAAAATACTGATTAAGATATTGAAAAGGGGAGAAGTTCGGTTTTTATTGCATATATCGATGTTTCAGCCGGATTAGAGCGGTTTTACGTGTACATCTTCCCTCGTTAATATAAACGGAAAATCAAGAACATTATAGTTAATTCTAATGAAAACACATTGTTTTTTATCATTTGTATTGGAAACAACATTGTCATATGTCTTTTCTTGGAACTAAATAATACGAAACCTCGCTCTATGATTTGAAGGTAAAATCCTCAAATATGGTAAAATAGTGACTTTTTCACGTTAATCATGTAGTTTGATATTACGCAAATATATTCATTTTTACCAATATTTCGATACTATTTCATGTAGTATCACGATATGTGATTTGGCCTTCAAATCTCAGAATTTCGCATAATATTGCATTTTAAGCAAGTTTTCTTGCATTTTGTTTCGTACGAAAAATCATCGAATTTAGCAATATTTTGACGTTTATCATCCCTTTTTCCTTTATTTGATTTAAACAAAATATCATCGAATTAGGCAATATTTTGCCGTTTTTCCACATTTTTGTGAATTTTCAGTCTATGGGTATTAATTCATTATATATACGATAAAAATGATGCAAACACATAATTGATTAGATAATAACCTAAAATACTTCATTTTCAATCAACTATTTGTTTCTCGTTAAAATACTGAGTAATATATTGAAAAGGGGAGAAGTTCGGTTTTTATTGCATATATCGACGTTTCAGCCTGATTAGAGCGGTTTTACGTGTACATCTTCCCTTGTTAATATAAACTGAAAATCAAGAACATTATAGTTAATTCTAATGAAAACACATTGTTTTTTATCATTTGTATTGGAAACAACATTGTCATATGTCTTTTCTTGGAACTAAATAATACGAAACCTCGCTCTATGATTTGAAGGTAAAATCCTCAAATATGGTAAAATAGTGACTTTTCCACGTTAATCATGTAGTTTGATATTACGCACATATATTCATTTTTACCAATATTTCGATACTATTTCATGTAGTATCACGATATGTGATCTGGCCTTCAAATCTCAGAATTTCGCATAATATTGCATTTTAAGCAAGTTTTCTTGCATTTTGTTTAGTACGAAAAATCATCGAATTTACCAATATTTTGACGTTTATCATTTCCTTTTCCTTCATGTGATTTAAACAAAATATCATCGAGTTAGGCAATATTTTTCCGTTTTCCACGTTTTTTTGAATTTTCCGTCCATGGGTATTAATTCATATATACACGATAAAAATGATGCAAACACATAATTGATTAGATAATAACCTTAAATACTTCATTTTCAATCATCTATTTGTTTCTCGTTAAAATACTGAGTAAGATATTGAAAAGGGGAGAAGTTCGGTTTTTATTGCATATATCGACGTTTCAGCCTGATTAGAGCGGTTTTACGTGTACATCTTCCCTTGTTAATATAAACGGAAAATCAAGAACAATATAGTTAATTCTAATGAAAACACATTGATTTTTATCATTTGTATTGGAAACAACATTGTCATGTGTCTTTTCTTGGATCTAAATAATACGAAACCTCACTCTATGATTTGGAGTTAAAATCCTCGTATATGGTAAAATAGTGACTTTTCCACGTTAATCATGTAGTTTGATATTACGCACATATATTCATTTTTACCAATATTTCGATACTATTTCATGTAGTATCACGATATGTGATTTGGCCTTCAAATCTCAGAATTTCGCATAATATTGCATTTTAAGCAAGTTTTCTTGCATTTTGTTTCGTACGAAAAATCATCGAATTTTCCAATATTTTGACGTTTATCATCCCCTTTTCCTTCAAGTGATTTAAATAAAATATCATCGAATTAGGCAATATTTTGCCGTTTTACACGTTTTTGTGAATTTTCAGTCCATGGGTATTAATTCACATATATACGATAAAAATGATGCAAACACATAATTGATTAGATAATAACCTTAAACACTTCATTTTCAATCTATTTGAAAATATATTTTTCATATATTTCATATATTTTCATATATTTGTTTCTCGTTAAAATACTGATTAAGATATTGAAAAGGGGAGAAGTTCGGTTTTTATTGCATATATCGATGTTTCAGCCGGATTAGAGCGGTTTTACGTGTACATCTTCCCTCGTTAATATAAACGGAAAATCAAGAACATTATAGTTAATTCTAATGAAAACACATTGTTTTTTATCATTTGTATTGGAAACAACATTGTCATATGTCTTTTCTTGGAACTAAATAATACGAAACCTCGCTCTATGATTTGAAGGAAAAATCCTCAAATATGGTAAAATAGTGACTTTTTCACGTTAATCATGTAGTTTGATATTACGCAAATATATTCATTTTTACCAATATTTCGATACTATTTCATGCCGTATCACCATATGTGATTTGGCCTTCAAATCTCAGAATTTCGCATAATATTGCATTTTAAGCAAGTTTTCTTGCATTTTGTTTCGTACGAAAAATCATCGAATTTAGCAATATTTTGACGTTTATCATCCCCTTTTCCTTTATTTGATTTAAACAAAATATCATCGAATTAGGCAATATTTTGCCGTTTTTCCACGTTTTTGTGAATTTTCAGTCTATGTGTATTAATTCATTATATATACGATAAAAATGATGCAAACACATAATTGATTAGATAATAACCTAAAATACTTCATTTTCAATCAACTATTTGTTTCTCGTTAAAATACTGAGTAATATATTGAAAAGGGGAGAAGTTCGGTTTTTATTGCATATATCGACGTTTCAGCCTGATTAGAACGGTTTTACGTGTACATCTTCCCTTGTTAATATAAACGGAAAATCAAGAACATTATAGTTAATTCTAATGAAAACACATTGTTTTTTATCATTTGTATTGGAAACAACATTGTCATATGTCTTTTCTTGGAACTAAATAATACGAAACCTCGCTCTATGATTTGAAGGTAAAATCCTCAAATATGGTAAAATAGTGACTTTTTCACGTTAATCATGTAGTTTGATATTACGCAAATATATTAATTTTTACCAATATTTCGATACTTTTTCATGTCGTATCACGATATGTGATTTGGCCTTCAAATATCAGAATTTCGCATAGTATTGCATTTTAAGCAAGTTTTCTTGCATTTTGTTTCGTACGAAAAATCATCAAATTTAGCAATATTTTGACGTTTATCATCTCCTTTTCCTTCATGTGATTTAAATAAAATATCATCGAGTTAGGCAATATTTTTCCGTTTTCCACGTTTTTGTGAATTTTCCGTCCACGGGTATTAATTCATATATATACGATAAAAATGATGCAAACACATAATTGATTAGATAATAACCTTAAATACTTCATTTTCAATCATCTATTTGTTTCTCGTTAAAATACTGAGTAAGATATTGAAAAGGGGAGAAGTTCGGTTTTTATTGCATATATCGACGTTTCAGCCTGATTAGAGCGGTTTTACGTGTACATCTTCCCTTGTTAATATAAACGGAAAATCAAGAACATTATAGTTAATTCTAATGAAAACACATTGTTTTTTATCATTTGTATTGGAAACAACATTGTCATATGTCTTTTCTTGGAACTAAATAATACGAAACCTCGCTCTATGATTTGAAGGTAAAATCCTCAAATATGGTAAAATAGTGACTTTTCCACGTTAATCATGTAGTTTGATATTACGCACATATATTCATTTTTACCAATATTTCGATACTATTTCATATAGTATCACGATATGTGATCTGGCCTTCAAATCTCAGAATTTCGCATAATATTGCATTTTAAGCAAGTTTTCTTGCATTTTGTTTCGTACGAAAAATCATCGAATTTACCAATATTTTTACGTTTATCATCCCCTTTTCCTTCAAGTGATTTAAATAAAATATCATCGAATTAGGCAATATTTTGCCGTTTTACACGTTTTTATGAATTTTCAGTCCATGGGTATTAATTCACATATATACGATAAAAATGATGCAAACACATAATTGATTAGATAATAACCTTAAACACTTCATTTTCAATCTATTTGAAAATATATTTTTCATATATTTCATATATTTTCATATATTTGTTTCTCGTTAAAATACTGATTAAGATATTGAAAAGGGGAGAAGTTCGGTTTTTATTGCATATATCGATGTTTCAGCCGGATTAGAGCGGTTTTACGTGTACATCTTCCCTCTTTAATATAAACGGAAAATCAAGAACATTATAGTTAATTCTAATGAAAACACATTGTTTTTTATCATTTGTATTGGAAACAACATTGTCATATGTCTTTTCTTGGAACTAAATAATACGAAACCTCGCTCTATGATTTGAAGGTAAAATCCTCAAATATGGTAAAATAGTGACTTTTTCACGTTAATCATGTAGTTTGATATTACGCAAATATATTCATTTTTACCAATATTTCGATACTATTTCATGTAGTATCACGATATGTGATTTGGCCTTCAAATCTCAGAATTTCGCATAATATTGCATTTTAAGCAAGTTTTCTTGCATTTTGTTTCGTACGAAAAATCATCTAATTTAGCAATATTTTGACGTTTATCATTTCCTTTTCCTTCATGTGATTTAAACAAAATATCATCGAGTTAGGCAATATTTTTCCGTTTTCCACGTTTTTTTGAATTTTCCGTCCATGGGTATTAATTCATATATACACGATAAAAATGATGCAAACACATAATTGATTAGATAATAACCTTAAATACTTCATTTTCAATCATCTATTTGTTTCTCGTTAAAATACTGAGTAAGATATTGAAAAGGGGAGAAGTTCGGTTTTTATTGCATATATCGACGTTTCAGCCTGATTAGAGCGGTTTTACGTGTACATCTTCCCTTGTTAATATAAACGGAAAATCAAGAACAATATAGTTAATTCTAATGAAAACACATTGATTTTTATCATTTGTATTGGAAACAACATTGTCATGTGTCTTTTCTTGGATCTAAATAATACGAAACCTCACTCTATGATTTGGAGTTAAAATCCTCGTATATGGTTAAATATTGACTTTTTCACGTTTTTCATGTAGTTTGGTATTACGTAAATATATTAATTTTTACCAATATTTCGATACTATTTCATGTAGTATCACGATATGTGATTTGGCCTTCAAATCTCAGAATTTCGCATAATATTGCATTTTAAGCAAGTTTTCTTGCATTTTGTTTCGTACGAAAAATCATCAAATTTAGCAATATTTCGACGTTTATCATCTCCTTTTCCTTCATGTGATTTAAACAAAATATCATCGAGTTAGGCAATATTTTTCCGTTTTCCACGTTTTTGTGAATTTTCCGTCCACGGGTATTAATTCATATATATACGATAAAAATGATGCAAACACATAATTGATTAGATAATAACCTTAAATACTTCATTTTCAATCATCTATTTGTTTCTCGTTAAAATACTGAGTAAGATATTGAAAAGGGGAGAAGTTCGGTTTTTATTGCATATATCGACGTTTCAGCCTGATTAGAGCGGTTTTACGTGTACATCTTCCCTTGTTAATAAAAACGGAAAATCAAGAACATTATAGTTAATTCTAATGAAAACACATTGTTTTTTATCATTTGTATTGGAAACAACATTGTCATATGTCTTTTCTTGGAACTAAATAATACGAAACCTCGCTCTATGATTTGAAGGTAAAATCCTCAAATATGGTAAAATAGTGACTTTTCCACGTTAATCATGTAGTTTGATATTACGCACATATATTCATTTTTACCAATATTTCGATACTATTTCATATAGTATCACGATATGTGATTTGGCCTTCAAATCTCAGAATTTCGCATAATATTGCATTTTAAGCAAGTTTTCTTGCATTTTGTTTCGTACGAAAAATCATCAAATTTAGCAATATTTTGACGTTTATCATCTCCTTTTCCTTCATGTGATTTAAACAAAATATCATCGAGTTAGGCAATATTTTTCCGTTTTCCACGTTTTTGTGAATTTTCCGTCCACGGGTATTAATTCATATATATACGATAAAAATGATGCAAACACATAATTGATTAGATAATAACCTTAAATACTTCATTTTCAATCATCTATTTGTTTCTCGTTAAAATACTGAGTAAGATATTGAAAAGGGGAGAAGTTCGGTTTTTATTGCATATATCGACGTTTCAGCCTGATTAGAGCGGTTTTACGTGTACATCTTCCCTTGTTAATATAAACGGAAAATCAAGAACATTATAGTTAATTCTAATGAAAACACATTGTTTTTTATCATTTGTATTGGAAACAACATTGTCATATGTCTTTTCTTGGAACTAAATAATACAAAAACCTCGCTCTATGATTTGAAGGTAAAATCCTCAAAAATGGTAAAATAGTGACTTTTCCACGTTAATCATGTAGTTTGATATAACGCACATATATTCATTTTTACCAATATTTCGATACTATTTCATATAGTATCACGATATGTGATCTGGCCTTCAAATTTCAGAATTTCGCATAATATTGCATTTTAAGCAAGTTTTCTTGCATTTTGTTTCGTACGAAAAATCATCGAATTTACCAATATTTTGACGTTTATCATCCCCTTTTCCTTCAAGTGATTTAAATAAAATATCATCGAATTAGGCAATATTTTGCCGTTTTACACGTTTTTGTGAATTTTCAGTCCATGGGTATTAATTCATATATATACGATAAAAATGATGCAAACACATAATTGATTAGATAATAACCTTAAATACTTCATTTTCAATCTATTTGAAAATATATTTTTCATATATTTCATATATTTTCATATATTTGTTTCTCGTTAAAATACTGATTAAGATATTGAAAAGGGGAGAAGTTCGGTTTTTATTGCATATATCGATGTTTCAGCCCGATTAGAGCGGTTTTACGTGTACATCTTCCCTCGTTAATATAAACGGAAAATCAAGAACATTATAGTTAATTCTAATGAAAACACATTGTTTTTTATCATTTGTATTGGAAACAACATTGTCATATGTCTTTTCTTGGAACTAAATAATACGAAACCTTGCTCTATGATTTGAAGGTAAAATCCTCAAATATGGTAAAATAGTGACTTTTTCACGTTAATCATGTAGTTTGATATTACGCAAATATATTCATTTTTACCAATATTTCGATACTATTTCATGCAGTATCACCATATGTGATTTGGCCTTCAAATCTCAGAATTTCGCATAATATTGCATTTTAAGCAAGTTTTCTTGCATTTTGTTTCGTACGAAAAATCATCGAATTTAGCAATATTTTGACGTTTATCATCCCCTTTTCCTTTATTTGATTTAAACAAAATATCATCGAATTAGGCAATATTTTGCCGTTTTTCCACGTTTTTGTGAATTTTCAGTCTATGGGTATTAATTCATTATATATACGATAAAAATGATGCAAACACATAATTGATTAGATAATAACCTAAAATACTTAATTTTCAATCAACTATTTGTTTCTCGTTAAAATACTGAGTAATATATTGAAAAGGGGAGAAGTTCGGTTTTTATTGCATATATCGACGTTTCAGCCTGATTAGAGCGGTTTTACGTGTACATCTTCCCTTGTTAATATAAACGGAAAATCAAGAACATTATAGTTAATTCTAATGAAAACACATTGTTTTTTATCATTTGTATTGGAAACAACATTGTCATATGTCTTTTCTTGGAACTAAATAATACGAAACCTCGCTCTATGATTTGAAGGTAAAATCCTCAAATATGGTAAAATAGTGACTTTTCCACGTTAATTATGTAGTTTGATATTACGCACATATATTCATTTTTACCAATATTTCGATTCTATTTCATGTAGTATCACGATATGTGATCTGGCATTCAAATCTCAGAATTTCGCATAATATTGCATTTTAAGCAAGTTTTCTTGCATTTTGTTTCGTACGAAAAATCATCGAATTTACACATATTTTGACGTTTATCATCCCCTTTTCCTTCATGTGATTTAAATAAAATATCATCGAATTAGGCAATATTTTGCCGTTTTCCACGGTTTTGTGAATTTTCAGTCCATGGGTATTAATTCATATATATACGATAAAAATGATGCAAACACATAATTGATTAGATAATAACCTTAAATACTTAATTTTCAATCATCTATTTGTTGCTCGTTAAAATACTGAAAAGATATTGAAAAGGGGAGAAGTTCGGTTTTTTTGCATATATCGACGTTTCAGCCGGATTAGAGCGGTTTTACGTGTACATCTTCCCTCGTTAATATAAACGGAAAATCAAGAACATTATAGTTAATTCTAATGAAAACACATTGATTTTTATCATTTGTATTGGAAACAACATTGTCATATGTCTTTTCTTGGATCTAAATAATACGAAACCTCACTCTATGATTTGGAGTTAAAATCCTCGTATATGGTTAAATAGTGACTTTTTAACGTTTTTCATGTAGTTTGGTATTACGTAAATATATTCATTTTTACCAATATTTCGATACTATTTCATGTAGTATCACGATATGTGATTTGGCCTTCAAATCTCAGAATTTCGCATAATATTGCATTTTAAGCAAGTTTTCTTGCATTTTGTTTCGTACGAAAAATCATCAAATTTAGCAATATTTCGACGTTTATCATCTCCTTTTCCTTCATGTGATTTAAACAAAATATCATCGAGTTAGGCAATATTTTTCCGTTTTCCACGTTTTTGTGAATTTTCCGTCCACGGGTATTAATTCATATATATACGATAAAAATGATGCAAACACATAATTGATTGGATAATAACCTTAAATACTTCATTTTCAATCATCTATTTGTTTCTCGCTAAAATACTGAGTAAGATATTGAAAAGGGGAGAAGTTCGGTTTTTATTGCATATATCGACGTTTCAGCCTGATTAGAGCGGTTTTACGTGTACATCTTCCCTTGTTAATATAAACGGAAAATCAAGAACATTATAGTTAATTCTAATGAAAAGACATTGTTTTTTATCATTTGTATTGGAAACAACATTGTCATATGTCTTTTCTTGCAACTAAATAATACGAAACCTCGCTCTATGATTTGAAGGTAAAATCCTCAAATATGGTAAAATAGTGACTTTTTCACGTTAATCATGTAGTTTGATATTACGCAAATATATTCATTTTTACCAATATTTCGATACTTTTTCATGTCGTATCACGATATGTGATTTGGCCTTCAAATATCAGAATTTCGCATAGTATTGCATTTTAAGCAAGTTTTCTTGCATTTTGTTTCGTACGAAAAATCATCAAATTTAGCAATATTTTGACGTTTATCATCTCCTTTTCCTTCATGTGATTTAAACAAAATATCATCGAGTTAGGCAATATTTTTTCCGTTTTCCACGTTTTTGTGAATTTTCCGTCCACGGGTATTAATTCATATATATACGATAAAAATGATGCAAACACATAATTGATTAGATAATAACCTTAAATACTTCATTTTCAATCATCTATTTGTTTCTCGTTAAAATACTGAGTAAGATATTGAAAAGGGGAGAAGTTCGGTTTTTATTGCATATATCGACGTTTCAGCCTGATTAGAGCGGTTTTACGTGTACATCTTCCCTTGTTAATATAAACGGAAAATCAAGAACATTATAGTTAATTCTAATGAAAACACATTGTTTTTTATCATTTGTATTGGAAACAACATTGTCATATGTCTTTTCTTGGAACTAAATAATACGAAACCTCGCTCTATGATTTGAAGGTAAAATCCTCAAATATGGTAAAATAGTGACTTTTCCACGTTAATCATGTAGTTTGATATTACGCACATATATTCATTTTTACCAATATTTCGATACTATTTCATATAGTATCACGATATGTGATCTGGCCTTCAAATCTCAGAATTTCGCATAATATTGCATTTTAAGCAAGTTTTCTTGCATTTTGTTTCGTACGAAAAATCATCGAATTTACCAATATTTTGACGTTTATCATCCCCTTTTCCTTCAAGTGATTTAAATAAAATATCATCGAATTAGGCAATATTTTGCCGTTTTACACGTTTTTGTGAATTTTCAGTCCATGGGTATTAATTCACATATATACGATAAAAATTATGCAAACACATAATTGATTAGATAATAACCTTAAACACTTCATTTTCAATCTATTTGAAAATATATTTTTCATATATTTCATATATTTTCATATATTTGTTTCTCGTTAAAATACTGATTAAGATATTGAAAAGGGGAGAAGTTCGGTTTTTATTGCATATATCGATGTTTCAGCCGGATTAGAGCGGTTTTACGTGTACATCTTCCCTCGTTAATATAAACGGAAAATCAAGAACATTATAGTTAATTCTAATGAAAACACATTGTTTTTTATCATTTGTATTGGAAACAACATTGTCATATGTCTTTTCTTGGAACTAAATAATACGAAACCTCGCTCTATGATTTGAAGGTAAAATCCTCAAATATGGTAAAATAGTGACTTTTTCACGTTAATCATGTAGTTTGATATTACGCAAATATATTCATTTTTACCAATATTTCGATACTATTTCATGTAGTATCACGATATGTGATTTGGCCTTCAAATCTCAGAATTTCGCATAATATTGCATTTTAAGCAAGTTTTCTTGCATTTTGTTTCGTACGAAAAATCATCGAATTTAGCAATATTTTGACGTTTATCATCCCCTTTTCCTTTATTTGATTTAAACAAAATATCATCGAATTAGGCAATATTTTGCCGTTTTTCCACATTTTTGTGAATTTTCAGTCTATGGGTATTAATTCATTATATATACGATAAAAATGATGCAAACACATAATTGATTAGATAATAACCTAAAATACTTCATTTTCAATCAACTATTTGTTTCTCGTTAAAATACTGAGTAATATATTGAAAAGGGGAGAAGTTCGGTTTTTATTGCATATATCGACGTTTCAGCCTGATTAGAGCGGTTTTACGTGTACATCTTCCCTTGTTAATATAAACAGAAAATCAAGAACATTATAGTTAATTCTAATGAAAACACATTGTTTTTTATCATTTGTATTGGAAACAACATTGTCATATGTCTTTTCTTGGAACTAAATAATACGAAACCTCGCTCTATGATTTGAAGGTAAAATCCTCAAATATGGTAAAATAGTGACTTTTCCACGTTAATCATGTAGTTTGATATTACGCACATATATTCATTTTTACCAATATTTCGATACTATTTCATGTAGTATCACGATATGTGATCTGGCCTTCAAATCTCAGAATTTCGCATAATATTGCATTTTAAGCAAGTTTTCTTGCATTTTGTTTAGTACGAAAAATCATCGAATTTACCAATATTTTGACGTTTATCATCCCCTTTTCCTTCATGTGATTTAAATAAAATATCATCGAATTAGGCAATATTTTGCCGTTTTCCACGTTTTTGTGAATTTTCAGTCCATGGGTATTAATTCATATATATACGATAAAAATGATGCAAACACATAATTGATTAGATAATAACCTTAAATACTTAATTTTCAATCATCTATTTGTTTCTCGTTAAAATACTGAGTAAGATATTGAAAAGGGGAGAAGTTCGGTTTTTATTGCATATATCGACGTTTCAGCCGGATTAGAGCGGTTTTACGTGTACATCTTCCCTCGTTAATATAAACGGAAAATCAAGAACATTATAGTTATTTCTAATAAAAACACATTGATTTTTATCATTTGTATTTTAAACAACATTGTCATATGTCTTTTCTTGGATCTAAATAATACGAAACCTCGCTCTATGATTTGGAGTTAAAATCCTCGTATATGGTTAAATAGTGACTTTTTCACTTTTTTCATGTAGTTTGGTATTACGTAAATATATTCATTTTTACCAATATTTCGATACTATTTCATGTAGTATCACGATATGTGATTTGGCCGTCAAATCTCAGAATTTCGCATAATATTGCATTTTAAGCAAGTTTTCTTGCATTTTGTTTCGTACGAAAAATCATCAAATTTAGCAATATTTTGACGTTTATCATTTCCTTTTCCTTCATGTGATTTAAACAAAATATCATCGAGTTAGGCAATATTTTTCCGTTTTCAACGTTTTTTTGAATTTTCCGTCCATGGGTATTAATTCATATATACACGATAAAAATGATGCAAACACATAATTGATTAGATAATAACCTTAAATACTTCATTTTCAATCATCTATTTGTTTCTCGTTAAAATACTGAGTAAGATATTGAAAAGGGGAGAAGTTCGGTTTTTATTGCATATATCGACGTTTCAGCCTGATTAGAGCGGTTTTACGTGTACATCTTCCCTTGTTAATATAAACGGAAAATCAAGAACAATATAGTTAATTCTAATGAAAACACATTGATTTTTATCATTTGTATTGGAAACAACATTGTCATGTGTCTTTTCTTGGATCTAAATAATACGAAACCTCACTCTATGATTTGGAGTTAAAATCCTCGTATATGGTTAAATATTGACTTTTTCACGTTTTTCATGTAGTTTGGTATTACGTAAATATATTAATTTTTACCAATATTTCGATACTATTTCATGTAGTATCACGATATGTGATTTGGCCTTCAAATCTCAGAATTTCGCATAATATTGCATTTTAAGCAAGTTTTCTTGCATTTTGTTTCGTACGAAAAATCATCAAATTTAGCAATATTTCGACGTTTATCATCTCCTTTTCCTTCATGTGATTTAAACAAAATATCATCGAGTTAGGCAATATTTTTCCGTTTTCCACGTTTTTGTGAATTTTCCGTCCACGGGTATTAATTCATATATATACGATAAAAATGATGCAAACACATAATTGATTAGATAATAACCTTAAATACTTAATTTTAAATCATCTATTTGTTTCTCGTTAAAATACTGAGTAAGATATTGAAAAGGGGAGAAGTTCGGTTTTTATTGCATATATCGACGTTTCAGCCTGATTAGAGCGGTTTTACGTGTACATCTTCCCTTGTTAATATAAACGGAAAATCAAGAACATTATAGTTAATTCTAATGAAAACACATTGTTTTTTATCATTTGTATTGGAAAGAACATTGTCATATGTCTTTTCTTGGAACTAAATAATACGAAACCTCGCTCTATGATTTGAAGGTAAAATCCTCAAATATGGTAAAATAGTGACTTTTTCACGTTAATCATGTAGTTTGATATTACGCAAATATATTCATTTTTACCAATATTTCGATACTTTTTCATGTTGTATCACGATATGTGATTTGGCCTTCAAATCTCAGAATTTCGCATAATATTGCATTTTAAGCAAGTTTTCTTGCATTTTGTTTCGTACGAAAAATCATCGAATTTACCAATATTTTGACGTTTATCATCCCCTTTTCCTTCATGTGATTTAAATAAAATATCATCGAATTAGGCAATATTTGGCCGTTTTCCACGTTTTTGTGAATTTTCAGTCCATGGGTATTAATTCATATATAAGATAAAAATGATGCAAACACATAATTGATTAGATAATAACCTTAAATACTTCATTTTCAATCTATTTGAAAATATATTTTTCATATATTTCATATATTTTCATATATTTGTTTCTCGTTAAAATACTGATTAAGATATTGAAAAGGGGAGAAGTTCGGTTTTTATTGCATATATCGACGTTTCAGCCGGATTAGAGCGGTTTTACGTGTACATCTTCCCTCGTTAATATAAACGGAAAATCAAGAACATTATAGTTAATTCTAATGAAAACACATTGTTTTTTATCATTTGTATTGGAAACAACATTGTCATATGTCTTTTCTTGGAACTAAATAATACGAAACCTCGCTCTATGATTTGAAGGTAAAATCCTCAAATATGGTAAAATAGTGTCTTTTTCACGTTAATCATGTAGTTTGATATTACGCAAATATATTCATTTTTACCAATATTTCGATACTTTTTCATGTAGTATCACGATATGTGATTTGGCCTTCAAATCTCAGAATTTCGCATAATATTGCATTTTAAGCAAGTTTTCTTGCATTTTGTTTCGTACGAAAAATCATCAAATTTAGCAATATTTTGACGTTTATCATCCCCTTTTCCTTCATGTGATTTAAACAAAATATCATCGAATTAGGCAATATTTTGCCGTTTTCAACGTTTTTGTGAATTTTTAGTCCATGGGTATTACTTCATATATATACGATAAAAATGATGCAAACACATAATTGATTAAATAATAACCTTAAATACTTAATTTTAAATCATATATTTGTTTCTCGTTAAAATACTGAGTAAGATATTGAAAAGGGGAGAAGTTCGGTTTTATTGCATATATCGACGTTTCAGCCGGATTAGACCGGTTTTACGTGTACATTTTCCCTCGTTAATATAAACGGAAAATCAAGAACATTATAGTTAATTCTAATGAAAACACATTGATTTTTATCATTTGTATTGGAAACAACATTGTCATATGTCTTTTCTTGGATCTAAATAATACGAAACCTCGCTCTATGATTTGGAGTTAAAATCCTCAAATATGGTTAAATAGTGACTTTTTCACGTTTTTCATGTAGTTTGATATTACGTAAATATATTCATTTTTACCAATATTTCGATACTATTTCATGTAGTATCACGATATGTGATTTGGCCTTTAAATTTCAGAATTTCGCATAATATTGCATTTTAAGCAAGTTTTCTTGCATTTTGTTTCGTACGAAAAATCATCGAATTTACCAATATTTTGACGTTTATCATCCCCTTTTCCTTCATGTGATATAAATAAAATATCATCGAATTAGGCAATATTTTGCCGTTTTCCACGTTTTTGTGAATTTTCAGTCCATGGGTATTAATTCATATATATACGATAAAAATGATGCAAACACATAATTGATTAGATAACCTTAAATACTTCATTTTCCATCTATTTGAAAATATATTTTTCATATATTTCATATATTTTCATATATTTGTTTCTCGTTAAAATAATGATTAAGATATTGAAAAGGTGAGAAGTTCGGTTTTTATTGCATATATCGACGTTTCAGCCGGATTAGAGCGGTTTTACGTGTACATCTTCCCTCGTTAATATAAACGAAAAATCAAGAACATTATAGTTAATTCTAATGAAAACACATTGTTTTTTATCATTTGTATTGGAAACAACATTGTCATATGTCTTTTCTTGGAACTAAATAATACGAAACCTCGCTCTATGATTTGAAGGTAAAATCCTCAAATATGGTAAAATAGTGACTTTTTCACGTTAATCATGTAGTTTGATATTACGCAAATATATTCATTTTTACCAATATTTCGATACTTTTTCATGTAGTATCACGATATGTGATTTGGCCTTCAAATCTCAGAATTTCGCATAATATTGCATTTTAAGCAAGTTTTCTTGCATTTTGTTTCGCACGAAAAATCATCAAATTTAGCAATATTTTGACGTTTATCATCTCCTTTTCCTTCATGTGATTTAAACAAAATATCATCGAGTTAGGCAATACTTTTCCGTTTTCCACGTTTTTGTGAATTTTCCGTCCATGGGTATTAATTCATATATATACGATAAAAATGATGCAAACACATAATTGATTAGATAATAACCTTAAATACTTCATTTCAATCATCTATTTGTTTCTCGATAAAATACTGAGTAAGATATTGAAAAGGGGAGAAGTTCGGTTTTTATTGCATATATCGACGTTTCAGCCTGATTAGAGCGGTTTTACGTGTACATCTTCCCTTGTTAATATAAACGGAAAATCAAGAACATTATAGTTAATTCTAATGAAAACACATTGTTTTTTATCATTTTTATTGGAAACAACATTGTCATATGTCTTTTCTTGGAACTAAATAATACGAAACCTCGCTCTATGATTTGAAGGTAAAATCCTCAAATATGGTAAAATAGTGACTTTTTCACGTTAATCATGTAGTTTGATATTACGCAAATATATTCATTTTTACCAATATTTCGATACTTTTTCATGTAGTATCACGATATGTGATTTGGCCTTCAAATCTCAGAATTTCGCATAATATTGCATTTTAAGCAAGTTTTCTTGCATTTTGTTTCGTACGAAAAATCATCAAATTTAGCAATATTTTGACGTTTATCATCTCCTTTTCCTTCATGTGATTTAAACAAAATATCATCGAGTTAGGCAATATTTTTCCGTTTTCCACGTTTTTGTGAATTTTCCGTCCATGGGTATTGTGACAATAATCTCCTTCAAGAGATTGAGCCTGCTCTTCCCTCTACAAATACGTCGCAACAAACTATATAAAACTACTAGGAAAGAAATGTCCAACAACGACAACAACACCAGCAAGGTTTGCCAGCGAGCAAAACGTATGCAGCCAGAGACACCTGTTCAGACTCAAACCGCCAAACTACCTGTTGATCGCTACCGGCTCCGCTGATTGGTCGCCGGCCGGGCTGCAACTGCACTCCACCCCCCCATACTACTTGATGTCTGGGGTCGCCACGACCTCAGACCTCAGAATATTCTGTGCTTCCGCGGTTACCACTCCTCCCGGCTAGACGTTAGCGTATACTGAGAGAGGTGGTAGCTTAAAGCCGATATTCCAGCACCTTACCTTTATTTTGTATTGCACTTCTTGTTATTTTGTCTTAACGTAACTTTTCATTGTGTCATTTAATTATTCTTATTATTTTGATTGATTGATTTTATTATACGAATTTGTTTGTGCATTTTATTCATGTTTTATTTCTTTAACGTAATTTAAATTTAATTGTTAAAGTTTACTTGTGTTTTGTGTGTCTTCTCCTTACCTTACCACAGACAGTTCCAGTTTTTTCTATTTTTTTTTATAACTATGTGACGAGGCCATACCCCTAGCCTTAAACAGCCGAACACCAACGCGTTACCGTCACAAGTTATATGGGGGCCTGTCCTAGGAGCTTCACTCAGGTACTGGTGCCAAGTGGTAATTTATGGTAAGCGTATTTAACTTTGTTAACGTAGCTTTACTATTTTTCATATTCAATTTCATTTTTTATAAGGTGCGGTGTATTGTGCATTACGAGAGTAACATATAGTGAAGGTGAGACAACTTTGGATTACGTGGTGACTGTAGGCCTCAGTCATACTCTTAATTGGTCATCTCTCCCTCCGTGTCATTACCCGTGTTTACCATCTATGTCCCTTGAATATTTCTCATTTTGACAGATCATCATATTGGTACCCTGGTACTGTGGTCTGCCCCGGGTCAAGAGTACCCAATCTTCTGCAATCTGACTGTAGGAGGACAAAGAGGGCCATAGTTCCTCTAGCTCGAACTTTAGTTGCTGAATTGGGACCTCAGCAGCAGTTCTCGTCACCAGTTGACACCTCGCACCCCTACACGTCAGTCAGAGATGATGATACATACAACGGTAGGGAATTAGCTTACTTTTCAGAGCACAAAAGTTCGCTAATTCTGTAAGTATCATATTAAATTCAGTAGGAAAAACTTGCTTTATGTCCTAAAGAGACTTGGCAAGGTATGCCTACATCCTTGGACTACCAATTTTACTTTTGAAGCATTTAACTGTTTCATTTGTTTTCGAAACTCTGTTTCATTTGTTAGTAGGATTTTCTTGCCCTTATCCTCTTACATGAGTACCGGGTACAAGATTTCCTGCGCCCTTGATTTAATTTAATCATTTAATATCTTTTTCTTAACTTTAATTGTTAAAGATCTCACAGGATAGGTATCAGTTGCCACGTTGTCCTGTTTCTGACATTCACTATTGAATATTCGTGTACCTTTATTTGCTAATTTCACCATGTTTCGTCTCCAAGCTTTCCGTGCAGATCCAGCAGGTGCAATAGGGACTTTAAGTCATGCCAAGAAGACTGAATTACAAACTCTTGCACATGAGTATCAACTAACAGTTCCCTACCAAGCCAACAAGAGTGAACTACACAACCTGTTGCTGGATCATTTCCTAGAGCAAGGTAAGATAGACTCTGAAACTCATGAAACTTACTATATTGCAGATAAAACTGATTTGGCAACGATGAAACTCAAACTAGAGCTGGCCAAGATTGAACGTGAGCAGCAAAGGGAAGCCCTCGAACAACAAGAACGAGCAGCTGCCATACGAAGAGAAGAACAAGAACATGAGGCTGCCTTAAGAAGGGAAGAAATCACCCTCAGAGAACGTGAAACTACTTTGAGGAGAGAAGAACAAGAACGTGAGGCTGCCTTAAGAAGGGAAGAAATCGCCCTCAAGGAACGTGAGTTTGCAATGCTCCGTGAGCGGGAACGAGTACAGCTTGAAACACTCCAGGAGCGGGAACGCTTACAGCTTGAAACCAAACAACGCGAGTTGGAGATACAACGTGAACATGACAAGCAACAAGCGACTCTGGCTCTTGAGTGTCGTCAACGAGAATACACGTTGGAAACTTCACACCTCGCTCAACGCCAGCAAGCTACTGCCAATCTTCCCGTCAGTTTTAATATATCACATGCAAGTAAGTTAATGCCATCCTTTGTAGAAGCAGAAGTTGATGTGTTTTTCACCACCTTTGAAACCCTTGCTAATCAACTCAGTTGGCCTGTCGACCAATGGGCCACACTTCTCAGAGTCCATCTTACAGGTAGAGCTGCAGTCACACTCAGTACTCTGGCGTCTGAGAATGACTACCACACTCTGAAACAAGCAGTGTTGGACGCCTACCTACTTTCCACCGAAAGTTATAGAAGGAAATTCCGTGACCACCTGAAGGCAAGTACCACTACCTTCCTTGAGTTTGCTAACACGAAACGGAGGTATTTCATGAAATGGCTGGAAGCAGCACATGTCTCTACTTTTACAGAACTCGTCAACCTGATGCTTGTTGAAGAATTCTTGAGACGTGTGCCGCCTCCTGTCCGCCTCTACTTAGCAGATAAAGAAGAAACCGACTACCTGAAGTGTGCTAAGTCGGCTGACACTTACAGCCTCATCCACCGGCTGACACCCGAACCATCCTCCAGTAAGAAGTCGTGGTACAGTTACGAGAAGGTGAGCCCCGATCAAGCTGGTTCACAACTGTACTGCAAAAATTGTAGACTCTATGGACATACCATAGACAAGTGTGGTAAGTCTCAATACAAGGGAATCACTGACCAACAAAAACCCAAACAAACTCCTCCTAAGTCCGGTAAGCCTGTGATGAATGTTGGTGTTGATGTTAATGATGTTTCTCTTTTCAGTAACCACCTGTATACTGGAACTGTCTCTGCCAACGGTTCAAATCCGGAGGGACGTTTCAAATTGAAGATCTTGAGGGACACAGCGGCTCTACAATCGATCATCTTGAAGTCGGCTGTGCCCAACATCACCTACACCGGAGAAACTGTCTTCATCACTGACCTCACTGCTACCACTCCATACCCTCTCGCCAGAGTCCACCTGGATTGTCCCTACGTAAACGGGGAAGTCCAAGTCGCCGTCAGGGAAAAGCCTTTTCCCATGCCTGGAGTGCAACTTCTCCTAGGCAACGACTTGGCAGAAGACCTGCAACCAACCAACCTCATCGTCATGGACAAACCCCAGGTGTGTAACTCTGTGCCAATAAACCCTATTCTAGAGTATGTTCCAGCAGAGGTTCAAGAGAGTGATGAAGTTTCTCCTCCGGTTCTCGTGACCACCCGTGCACAAGCCGCACGTCCACAGCCAGCTGACTCTACTGCTACCGCTGTCCCTCAAGACCCTCAGAAACTCCCCCCGCATCTGACCAAGTTGGAGTTCCGTAAGTTGCAGAGGGAAGATCTTACTTTAACACCATTGTTTTTCCAGGCTGAGACTCAACCCGACAGAATTCCTGGGTTCTTCCTAGAGAACGACTTGCTCTACCGCAGATATAGACCCAGTAAACTGAAGGAGGAGGACGATTGGGCCAACATCGAACAACTTGTGATTCCTACCAGCCTGCGGCCCACTATTCTACACCTGGCCCACGGAGCATTCTCCCACTACGGCTTCAACAAGACTTACCATGGAATTCGTCAAGACTACTACTGGCCAGGAATGGTAAATAACGTCAAACAGTACGTAAAACAGTGTCATACATGTCAGATGGCAGGCAACCCGAACATCTCCATTCCCAGAGCGTCACTGATTCCCATACAGGTGCCTGCGGAACCTTTCCACAGACTCATAATAGACTGTGTTGGTCCTTTAAATCGGACCAGTTCAGGTAACGCCTACATCCTAACCATCCTGTGTCCTACCACCAGATTTCCCATAGCAGTTCCAGTGAAGAACATCACGGCTGCTACGGTTATAAAACATCTATTGAAGATCTTCACTCAATACGGATTTCCCAGGGAGATTCAAAGCGACTGTGGTACCAACTTCACCAGTGATCTCTTCAAAAGGACACTGGAGGAGTTCAACATCAAACAGGTATTGTCCAGCCCCTATCATCCTGCTTCACAGGGTTCTCTTGAACGTAGTCATCAGACCATCAAAGCACTCTTGAAAAAGTTTTGTAGTGAAACCTCGAAGAATTGGGATAAGCAGATTGACCTTATAATGTGTATTTTCAGAAGTCTCCCCAATGAGTCCCTAGGAGTATCTCCTTATGAGATGCTCTACGGCCGTAAGTGCCGTACTCCCCTTAAGGCTTTCAAAGACTCTCTCAGAGATGCCACCTTCAGTGAGCATCAGAATGTGCCCCAGTTTCTTCAAAACCTTCAACACATTCTAGAGAGAGTCCACCGTTTTGCCCATGATAATCTATTGAAAGCCCAGGAGAGAATGAAGACTCATTACGACCAGACCAGCAAAGTAAGAAAATTCAAGCCGGGAGACTTCGTCCTTGCCTATTTCCCTATCCCAGGTTCACCTTTACAAAACAGGTTTTCAGGACCCTACTGCGTCAAAGAGTGCAGGAATAATAACAACTACGTAATAGAGACTCCAGATAGGCGGCGGAAGACCCAGCTGTGCCACGTCAACCTCCTGAAGCAATATAATGGTACTCCTCCCACTGTCCTAATTAACTATTCCACCTTCACAGAACCCTACATCCACAGTGAGACCTTCCCAGCTTCTCCTCCCGAAAGCACTGACAAGGAGTCAGCGCTTTCTAATTCCGAAATCCTTAATGATCTTCCCAAATACTTTTAGGATAATCATAGTGCACCTCTTGTCAAGATCTTCAGAGGACATCAAGAGTTGTTCCGAGACGATCCCCAAGAGTGTAATGTTACCCAGCACGACATCCAACTGCTCCCCGACACCCGGCCGATTCGTCAACCCTTCTACCGAATCAGCCCGAGCAAGAAGGAAGTCATGCGTGCTGAGGTGCAGTACCTCTTGGATCATGGACTGGCTACACCTTGTGAGTCCCCCTGGGCCTCACCTTGTACCTTGGTGCCCAAACCCCAAGGTAAGGTGCGGTTATGTACTGACTATCGTAAACTGAACAATGTCACTGTCAAGGATGCTTACCCCTTGCCAAGGATAGATGACATCCTTGATGCCATTGGTAGTGCCCAGTACTTGTCCCAAGTGGACTTGCTTAAGGGGTACTATCAAGTGTGTCTAACGGAGCGCGCTAAAGAGATATCTGCCTTCATCACTTCTTTTGGGCTTTTCAGATATGAACGCCTTCCTTTCGGACTATGTAATGCCCCGGCCACCTTTCAAATAGCTGTCAACCGTGTCATCCAGGGCTTGGATAACACATACGCCTACCTGGACGATATCGTCGTAGCCTCCAACACCTGGAGTGAACATCTGCTCCAGCTGCGACGTCTGTTCTCCAAGCTCCTGACAGCCGGCCTCACCATCAACCTGGGCAAGTCCACTTTCGCGAAAGGTAAAGTGCGTTATCTGGGTCATGTTATTGGGAGTGGCAGCATAGCTCCGTTAGACTCACACACTCAAGCCATCCAACAGTATCCACAGCCTACCACCAGGAAGCAGCTCCTGCGCTTCCTTGGTCTTGCCTCTTACTACCGTAGGTTTGTGAGGAATTTCAGTACAGTCGCCACACCTCTAATTCTATTAACCAGTCCCAAGCAACGGTATAATTGGACCATGCAGCAAACCGTTGCTTTCGAACAACTCAAATTCCTCCTCTGTTCTAACCCCATTCTCGCCTCTCCAGATATCACCAAGCCTTTCGTCCTTCATGTCGACGCCAGTGGTACCGGCGTTGGTGGTGTCCTGATGCAACAACGAGGCGAGGAGGTTCTACCTGTCAGCTACTACAGCTACAAACTGAAACCACACCAGAGGAACTACAGCACTATTGAAAAGGAGCTACTATCCATCGTCCTGAACCTCCAACACTTCGCTCCGTACCTACAAGGCGCCAGGTCTACCACCATCTTCTCAGACCACAACCCTCTCCGCTTCCTACATCAAGCCCAATTCACCAACCAGCGTCTTCTACGATGGGCTCTGTATTTACAAGACTTCAACCTGGAGATCCGCTATATCAAGGGTTCTGACAACACCATAGCCGATGCCCTCTCCAGAGTTTATGAAGTAGAAGCGACTCCATCCATTACTCCACCACATAACGACGTACTTCTTCCAGAACCGCAGGCTTCGGGGGAGAGTTGTGACAATAATCTCCTTCAAGAGATTGAGCCTGCTCTTCCCTCTACAAATACGTCGCAACAAACTATATAAAACTACTAGGGAAGAAATGTCCAACAACGACAACAACACCAGCAAGGTTTACCAGCGAGCAAAACGTATGCAGCCAGAGACACCTGTTCAGACTCAAACCGCCAAACTACCTGTTGATCGCTACCGGCTCCGCTGATTGGTCGCCGGCCGGGCTGCAACTGCACTCCACCCCCCCATACTACTTGATGTATGGGGTCGCCACGACCTCAGACCTCAGAATATTCTGTGCTTCCGCGGTTACCACTCCTCCCGGCTAGACGTTAGCGTATACTGAGAGAGGTGGTAGCTTAAAGCCGATATTCCAGCACCTTACCTTTATTTTGTATTGCACTTCTTGTTATTTTGTCTTAACGTAACTTTTCATTGTGTCATTTAATTATTCTTATTATTTTGATTGATTGATTATATTATACGAATTTGTTTGTGCATTTTATTCATGTTTTATTTCTTTAACGTAATTAAAATTTCATTGTTAAAGTTTGCTTGTGTTTTGTGTGTCTTCTCCTTACCTTACCACAGACAGTTCCAGTTTTTTCTATTTTTTTTTATAACTATGTGACGAGGCCATACCCCTAGCCTTAAACAGCCGAACACCAACGCGTTACCGTCACAGTATTAATTCATATATATACGATAAAAATGATGCAAACACATAATTGATTAGATAATAACCTTAAATACTTCATTTCAATCATCTATTTGTTTCTCGTTAAAATACTGAGTAAGATATTGAAAAGGGGAGAAGTTCGGTTTTTATTGCATATATCGACGTTTCAGCCTGATTAGAACGGTTTTACGTGTACATCTTCCCTTGTTAATATAAACGGAAAATCAAGAACATTATAGTTAATTCTAATGAAAACACATTGTTTTTTATCATTTGTATTGGAAACAACATTGTCATATGTCTTTTCTTGGAACTAAATAATACGAAACCTCGCTCTATGATTTGAAGGTAAAATCCTCAAATATGGTAAAATAGTGACTTTTTCACGTTAATCATGTAGTTTGATATTACGCAAATATATTCATTTTTACCAATATTTCGATACTTTTTCATGTAGTATCACGATATGTGATTTGGCCTTCAAATCTCAGAATTTCGCATAATATTGCATTTTAAGCAAGTTTTCTTGCATTTTGTTTCGTACGAAAAATCATCAAATTTAGCAATATTTTGACGTTTATCATCTCATTTTCCTTCATGTGATTTAAACAAAATATCATCGAGTTAGGCAATATTTTTCCGTTTTCCACGTTTTTGTGAATTTTCCGTCCATGGGTATTAATTCATATATATACGATAAAAATGATGCAAACACATAATTGATTAGATAATAACCTTAAATACTTCATTTCAATCATCTATTTGTTTCTCGTTAAAATACTGAGTAAGATATTGAAAAGGGGAGAAGTTCGGTTTTTATTGCATATATCGACGTTTCAGCCTGATTAGAGCGGTTTTACGTGTACATCTTCCCTTGTTAATATAAACGGAAAATCAAGAACATTATAGTTAATTCTAATGAAAACACATTGTTTTTTATCATTTGTATTGGAAACAACATTGTTATATGTCTTTTCTTGGAACTAAATAATACGAAACCTCGCTCTATGATTTGAAGGTAAAATCCTCAAATATGGTAAAATAGTTACTTTTCCACGTTATTCATGTAGTTTGATATTACGCACATATATTCATTTTTACCAATATTTCAATACTATTTCATGTAGTATCACGATATGTGATTTGGCCTTCAAATCTCAGAATTTCGCATAATATTGCATTTTAAGCAAGTTTTCTTGCATTTTGTTTCGTACGAAAAATCATCAAATTTAGCAATATTTTGACGTTTATCATCTCATTTTCCTTCATGTGATTTAAACAAAATATCATCGAGTTAGGCAATATTTTTCCGTTTTCCACGTTTTTGTGAATTTTCCGTCCATGGGTATTAATTCATATATATACGATAAAAATGATGCAAACACATAATTGATTAGATAATAACCTTAAATACTTCATTTCAATCATCTATTTGTTTCTCGTTAAAATACTGAGTAAGATATTGAAAAGGGGAGAAGTTCGGTTTTTATTGCATATATCGACGTTTCAGCCTGATTAGAGCGGTTTTACGTGTACATCTTCCCTTGTTAATATAAACGGAAAATCAAGAACATTATAGTTAATTCTAATGAAAACACATTGTTTTTTATCATTTGTATTGGAAACAACATTGTTATATGTCTTTTCTTGGAACTAAATAATACGAAACCTCGCTCTATGATTTGAAGGTAAAATCCTCAAATATGGTAAAATAGTTACTTTTCCACGTTATTCATGTAGTTTGATATTACGCACATATATTCATTTTTACCAATATTTCAATACTATTTCATGTAGTATCACGATATGTGATTTGGCCTTCAAATCTCAGAATTTCGCATAATATTGCATTTTAAGCAAGTTTTCTTGCATTTTGTTTCGTACGAAAAATCATCGAATTTAGCAATATTTTGACGTTTATCATCCCCTTTTCCTTTATTTGATTTAAACAAAATATCATCGAATTAGGCAATATTTTGCCGTTTTTCCACGTTTTTATGAATTTTCAGTCTATGGGTATTAATTCATTATATATACGATAAAAATGATGCAAACACATAATTGATTAGATAATAACCTAAAATACTTCATTTTCAATCAACTATTTGTTTCTCGTTAAAATACTGAGTAAGATATTGAAAAGGGGAGAAGTTCGGTTTTTATTGCATATATCGACGTTTCAGCCTGATTAGAGCGGTTTTACGTGTACATCTTCCCTTGTTAATATAAACGGAAAATCAAGAACATTATAGTTAATTCTAATGAAAACACATTGTTTTTTATCATTTGTATTGGAAACAACATTGTCATATGTCTTTTCTTGGAACTAAATAATACGAAACCTCGCTCTATGATTTGAAGGTAAAATCCTCAAATATGGTAAAATAGTGACTTTTCCACGTTAATCATGTAGTTTGATATTACGCACATATATTCATTTTTACCAATATTTCGATACTATTTCATGTAGTATCACGATATGTGATCTGGCCTTCAAATATCAGAATTTCGCATAATATTGCATTTTAAGCAAGTTTTCTTGCATTTTGTTTCGTACGAAAAATCATCGAATTTACCAATATTTTGACGTTTATCATCCCCTTTTCCTTCATGTTATTTAAATAAAATATCATCGAATTAGGCAGTATTTTGCCGTTTTCCACGTTTTTGTGAATTTTCAGTCCATGGGTATTAATTCATATATATACGATAAAAATGATGCAAACACATAATTGATTAGATAATAACCTTAAATACTTAATTTTCAATCATCTACTTGTTTCTCGTTAAAATACTGAGTAAGATATTGAAAAGGGGAGAAGTTCGGTTTTTATTGCATATATCGACGTTTCAGCCGGATTAGAGCGGTTTTACGTGTACATCTTCCCTCGTTAATATAAACGGAAAATCAAGAACATTATAGTTAATTCTAATGAAAACACATTGATTTTTATCATTTGTATTGGAAACAACATTGTCATATGTCTTTTCTTGGATCTAAATAATACGAAACCTCGCTCTATGATTTGGAGTTAAAATCCTCAAATATGGTTAAATAGTGACTTTTTCACGTTTTTCATGTAGTTTGATATTACGTAAATATATTCATTTTTCCCAATATTTCGATACTATTTCATGTAGTATCACGATATGTGATTTGGCCTTCAAATCTCAGAATTTCGCATAATATTGCATTTTAAGCAAGTTTTCTTGCATTTTGTTTCGTACGAAAAATCATCAAATTTAGCAATATTTTGACGTTTATCATCTCATTTTCCTTCATGTGATTTAAACAAAATATCATCGAGTTAGGCAATATTTTTCCGTTTTCCACGTTTTTGTGAATTTTCCGTCCATGGGTATTAATTCATATATATACGATAAAAATGATGCAAACACATAATTGATTAGATAATAACCTTAAATACTTCATTTCAATCATCTATTTGTTTCTCGTTAAAATACTGAGTAAGATATTGAAAAGGGGAGAAGTTCGGTTTTTATTGCATATATCGACGTTTCAGCCTGATTAGAGCGGTTTTACGTGTACATCTTCCCTTGTTAATATAAACGGAAAATCAAGAACATTATAGTTAATTCTAATGAAAACACATTGTTTTTTATCATTTGTATTGGAAACAACATTGTTATATGTCTTTTCTTGGAACTAAATAATACGAAACCTCGCTCTATGATTTGAAGGTAAAATCCTCAAATATGGTAAAATAGTTACTTTTCCACGTTATTCATGTAGTTTGATATTACGCACATATATTCATTTTTACCAATATTTCGATACTATTTCATGTAGTATCACGATATGTGATTTGGCCTTCAAATCTCAGAATTTCGCATAATATTGCATTTTAAGCAAGTTTTCTTGCATTTTGTTTCGTACGAAAAATCATCGAATTTAGCAATATTTTGACGTTTATCATCCCCTTTTCCTTTATTTGATTTAAACAAAATATCATCGAATTAGGCAATATTTTGCCGTTTTTCCACGTTTTTATGAATTTTCAGTCTATGGGTATTAATTCATTATATATACGATAAAAATGATGCAAACACATAATTGATTAGATAATAACCTAAAATACTTCATTTTCAATCAACTATTTGTTTCTCGTTAAAATACTGAGTAAGATATTGAAAAGGGGAGAAGTTCGGTTTTTATTGCATATATCGACGTTTCAGCCTGATTAGAGCGGTTTTACGTGTACATCTTCCCTTGTTAATATAAACGGAAAATCAAGAACATTATAGTTAATTCTAATGAAAACACATTGTTTTTTATCATTTGTATTGGAAACAACATTGTCATATGTCTTTTCTTGGAACTAAATAATACGAAACCTCGCTCTATGATTTGAAGGTAAAATCCTCAAATATGGTAAAATAGTGACTTTTTCACGTTAATCATGTAGTTTGATATTACGCAAATATATTCATTTTTACCAATATTTCGATACTTTTTCATGTAGTATCACGATATGTGATTTGGCCTTCAAATCTCAGAATTTCGCATAATATTGCATTTTAAGCAAGTTTTCTTGCATTTTGTTTCGTACGAAAAATCATCAAATTTAGCAATATTTTGACGTTTATCATCTCATTTTCCTTCATGTGATTTAAACAAAATATCATCGAGTTAGGCAATATTTTTCCGTTTTCCACGTTTTTGTGAATTTTCCGTCCATGGGTATTAATTCATATATATACGATAAAAATGATGCAAACACATAATTGATTAGATACCTTAAATACTTCATTTCAATCATCTATTTGTTTCTCGTTAAAATACTGAGTAAGATATTGAAAAGGGGAGAAGTTCGGTTTTTATTGCATATATCGACGTTTCAGCCTGATTAGAGCGGTTTTACGTGTACATCTTCCCTTGTTAATATAAACGGAAAATCAAGAACATTATAGTTAATTCTAATGAAAACACATTGTTTTTTATCATTTGTATTGGAAACAACATTGTTATATGTCTTTTCTTGGAACTAAATAATATGAAACCTCGCTCTATGATTTGAAGGTAAAATCCTCAAATATGGTAAAATAGTTACTTTTCCACGTTATTCATGTAGTTTGATATTACGCACATATATTCATTTTTACCAATATTTCGATACTATTTCATGTAGTATCACGATATGTGATTTGGCCTTCAAATCTCAGAATTTCGCATAATATTGCATTTTAAGCCAGTTTTCTTGCATTTTGTTTCGTACGAAAAATCATCGAATTTAGCAATATTTTGACGTTTATCATCCCCCTTTTCCTTTATTTGATTTAAACAAAATATCATCGAATTAGGCAATATTTTGCCGTTTTTCCACGTTTTTATGAATTTTCAGTCTATGGGTATTAATTCATTATATATACGATAAAAATGATGCAAACACATAATTGATTAGATAATAACCTAAAATACTTCATTTTCAATCAACTATTTGTTTCTCGTTAAAATACTGAGTAAGATATTGAAAAGGGGAGAAGTTCGGTTTTTATTGCATATATCGACGTTTCAGCCTGATTAGAGCGGTTTTACGTGTACATCTTCCCTTGTTAATATAAACGGAAAATCAAGAACATTATAGTTAATTCTAATGAAAACACATTGTTTTTTATCATTTGTATTGGAAACAACATTGTCATATGTCTTTTCTTGGAACTAAATAATACGAAACCTCGCTCTATGATTTGAAGGTAAAATCCTCAAATATGGTAAAATAGTGACTTTTCCACGTTAATCATGTAGTTTGATATTACGCACATATATTCATTTTTACCAATATTTCGATACTATTTCATGTAGTATCACGATATGTGATCTGGCCTTCAAATATCAGAATTTCGCATAATATTGCATTTTAAGCAAGTTTTCTTGCATTTTGTTTCGTACGAAAAATCATCGAATTTACCAATATTTTTGACGTTTATCATCCCCTTTTCCTTCATGTTATTTAAATAAAATATCATCGAATTAGGCAGTATTTTGCCGTTTTCCACGTTTTTGTGAATTTTCAGTCCATGGGTATTAATTCATATATATACGATAAAAATGATGCAAACACATAATTGATTAGATAATAACCTTAAATACTTAATTTTCAATCATCTATTTGTTTCTCGTTAAAATACTGAGTAAGATATTGAAAAGGGGAGAAGTTCGGTTTTTATTGCATATATCGACGTTTCAGCCGGATTAGAGCGGTTTTACGTGTACATCTTCCCTCGTTAATATAAACGGAAAATCAAGAACATTATAGTTAATTCTAATGAAAACACATTGATTTTTATCATTTGTATTGGAAACAACATTGTCATATGTCTTTTCTTGGATCTAAATAATACGAAACCTCGCTCTATGATTTGGAGTTAAAATCCTCAAATATGGTTAAATAGTGACTTTTTCACGTTTTTCATGTAGTTTGATATTACGTAAATATATTCATTTTTACCAATATTTCGATACTATTTCATGTAGTATCACGATATGTGATTTGGCCTTCAAATCTCAGAATTTCGCATAATATTGCATTTTAAGCAAGTTTTCTTGCATTTTGTTTCGTACGAAAAATCATCAAATTTAGCAATATTTTGACGTTTATCATCTCATTTTCCTTCATGTGATTTAAACAAAATATCATCGAGTTAGGCAATATTTTTCCGTTTTCCACGTTTTTGTGAATTTTCCGTCCATGGGTATTAATTCATATATATACGATAAAAATGATGCAAACACATAATTGATTAGATAATAACCTTAAATACTTCATTTCAATCATCTATTTGTTTCTCGTTAAAATACTGAGTAAGATATTGAAAAGGGGAGAAGTTCGGTTTTTATTGCATATATCGACGTTTCAGCCTGATTAGAGCGGTTTTACGTGTACATCTTCCCTTGTTAATATAAACGGAAAATCAAGAACATTATAGTTAATTCTAATGAAAACACATTGTTTTTTATCATTTGTATTGGAAACAACATTGTTATATGTCTTTTCTTGGAACTAAATAATACGAAACCTCGCTCTATGATTTGAAGGTAAAATCCTCAAATATGGTAAAATAGTTACTTTTCCACGTTATTCATGTAGTTTGATATTACGCACATATATTCATTTTTACCAATATTTCGATACTATTTCATGTAGTATCACGATATGTGATTTGGCCTTCAAATCTCAGAATTTCGCATAATATTGCATTTTAAGCAAGTTTTCTTGCATTTTGTTTCGTACGAAAAATCATCGAATTTAGCAATATTTTGACGTTTATCATCCCCTTTTCCTTTATTTGATTTAAACAAAATATCATCGAATTAGGCAATATTTTGCCGTTTTTCCACGTTTTTATGAATTTTCAGTCTATTGGTATTAATTCATTATATATACGATAAAAATGATGCAAACACATAATTGATTAGATAATAACCTAAAATACTTCATTTTCAATCAACTATTTGTTTCTCGTTAAAATACTGAGTAAGATATTGAAAAGGGGAGAAGTTCGGTTTTTATTGCATATATCGACGTTTCAGCCTGATTAGAGCGGTTTTACGTGTACATCTTCCCTTGTTAATATAAACGGAAAATCAAGAACATTATAGTTAATTCTAATGAAAACACATTGTTTTTTATCATTTGTATTGGAAACAACATTGTCATATGTCTTTTCTTGGAACTAAATAATACGAAACCTCGCTCTATGATTTGAAGGTAAAATCCTCAAATATGGTAAAATAGTGACTTTTCCACGTTAATCATGTAGTTTGATATTACGCACATATATTCATTTTTACCAATATTTCGATACTATTTCATGTAGTATCAAGATATGTGATCTGGCCTTCATATCTCAGAATTTCGCATAATATTGCATTTTAAGCACGTTTTCTTGCATTTTGTTTCGTACGAAAAATCATCGAATTTACCAATATTTTGACGTTTATCATCCCCTTTTCCTTCATGTTATTTAAATAAAATATCATCGAATTAGGCAGTATTTTGCCGTTTTCCACGTTTTTGTGAATTTTCAGTCCATGGGTATTAATTCATATATATACGATAAAAATGATGCAAACACATAATTGATTAGATAATAACCTTAAATACTTCATTTTCAATCTATTTGAAAATATATTTTTCATATATTTCATATATTTTCATATATTTGTTTCTCGTTAAAATACTGATTAAAATATTGAAAAGGGGAGAAGTTCGGTTTTTATTGCATATATCGACGTTTCAGCCGGATTAGAGCGGTTTTAAGTGTACATCTTCCTTCGTTAATATAAACGGAAAATCAAGAACATTATAGTTAATTCTAATGAAAACACATTGTTTTTTATCATTTGTATTGGAAACAACATTGTCATATGTCTTTTCTTGGAACTAAATAATACGAAACCTCGCTCAATGATTTGAAGGTAAAATCCTCAAATAAGGTAAAATAGTGACGTTTTCACGTTAATCATGTAGTTTGATATTACGCAAATATATTAATTTCTACCAATATTTCGATACTTTTTCATGTAGTATCACGATATGTGATTTGGCCTTCAAATCTCAGAATTTCGCATAATATTGCATTTTAAGCAAGTTTTCTTGCATTTTGTTTCGTACGAAAAATCATCAAATTTAGCAATATTTTGACGTTTATCATCTCATTTTCCTTCATGTGATTTAAACAAAATATCATCGAGTTAGGCAATATTTTTCCGTTTTCCACGTTTTTGTGAATTTTCCGTCCATGGGTATTAATTCATATATATACGATAAAAATGATGCAAACACATAATTGATTAGATAATAACCTTAAATACTTCATTTCAATCATCTATTTGTTTCTCGTTAAAATACTGAGTAAGATATTGAAAAGGGGAGAAGTTCGGTTTTTATTGCATATATCGACGTTTCAGCCTGATTAGAGCGGTTTTACGTGTACATCTTCCCTTGTTAATATAAACGGAAAATCAAGAACATTATAGTTAATTCTAATGAAAACACATTGTTTTTTATCATTTGTATTGGAAACAACATTGTTATATGTCTTTTCTTGGAACTAAATAATACGAAACCTCGCTCTATGATTTGAAGGTAAAATCCTCAAATATGGTAAAATAGTTACTTTTCCACGTTATTCATGTAGTTTGATATTACGCACATATATTCATTTTTACCAATATTTCGATACTATTTCATGTAGTATCACGATATGTGATTTGGCCTTCAAATCTCAGAATTTCGCATAATATTGCATTTTAAGCAAGTTTTCTTGCATTTTGTTTCGTACGAAAAATCATCGAATTTAGCAATATTTTGACGTTTATCATCCCCTTTTCCTTTATTTGATTTAAACAAAATATCATCGAATTAGGCAATATTTTGCCGTTTTTCCACGTTTTTATGAATTTTCAGTCTATGGGTATTAATTCATTATATATACGATAAAAATGATGCAAACACATAATTGATTAGATAATAACCTAAAATACTTCATTTTCAATCAACTATTTGTTTCTCGTTAAAATACTGAGTAAGATATTGAAAAGGGGAGAAGTTCGGTTTTTATTGCATATATCGACGTTTCAGCCTGATTAGAGCGGTGTTACGTGTACATCTTTCCTTGTTAATATAAACGGAAAATCAAGAACATTATAGTTAATTCTAATGAAAACACATTGTTTTTTATCATTTGTATTGGAAACAACATTGTCATATGTCTTTTCTTGGAACTAAATAATACGAAACCTCGCTCTATGATTTGAAGGTAAAATCCTCAAATATGGTAAAATAGTGACTTTTCCACGTTAATCATGTAGTTTGATATTACGCACATATATTCATTTTTACCAATATTTCGATACTATTTCATGTAGTATCACGATATGTGATCTGGCCTTCAAATCTCAGAATTTCGCATAATATTGCATTTTAAGCAAGTTTTCTTGCATTTTGTTTCGTACGAAAAATCATCGAATTTACCAATATTTTGACGTTTATCATCCCCTTTTCCTTCATGTTATTTAAATAAAATATCATCGAATTAGGCAGTATTTTGCCGTTTTCCACGTTTTTGTGAATTTTCAGTCCATGGGTATTAATTCATATATATACGATAAAAATGATGCAAACACATAATTGATTAGATAATAACTTTAAATACTTAATTTTCAATCATCTATTTGTTTCTCGGTAAAATACTGAGTAAGATATTGAAAAGGGGAGAAGTTCGGTTTTTATTGCATATATCGACGTTTCAGCCGGATTAGAGCGGTTTTACGTGTACATCTTCCCTTGTTAATATAAACGGAAAATCAAGAACATTATAGTTAATTCTAATGAAAACACATTGATTTTTATCATTTGTATTGGAAACAACATTGTCATATGTCTTTTCTTGGATCTAAATAATACGAAACCTCGCTCTATGATTTGGAGTTAAAATCCTCAAATATGGTTAAATAGTGACTTTTTCACGTTTTTCATGTAGTTTGATATTACGTAAATATATTCATTTTTACCAATATTTCGATACTATTTCATGTAGTATCACGATATGTGATTTGGCCTTCAAATCTCAGAATTTCGCATAATATTGCATTTTAAGCAAGTTTTCTTGCATTTTGTTTCGTACGAAAAATCATCAAATTTAGCAATATTTTGACGTTTATCATCTCATTTTCCTTCATGTGATTTAAACAAAATATCATCGAGTTAGGCAATATTTTTCCGTTTTCCACGTTTTTGTGAATTTTCCGTCCATGGGTATTAATTCATATATATACGATAAAAATGATGCAAACACATAATTGATTAGATAATAACCTTAAATACTTCATTTCAATCATCTATTTGTTTCTCGTTAAAATACTGAGTAAGATATTGAAAAGGGGAGAAGTTCGGTTTTTATTGCATATATCGACGTTTCAGCCTGATTAGAGCGGTTTTACGTGTACATCTTCCCTTGTTAATATAAACGGAAAATCAAGAACATTATAGTTAATTCTAATGAAAACACATTGTTTTTTATCATTTGTATTGGAAACAACATTGTCATATGTCTTTTTTTGGAACTAAATAATACGAAACCTCGCTCTATGATTTGAAGGTAAAATCCTCAAATATGGTAAAATAGTGACTTTTCCACGTTATTCATGTAGTTTGATATTACGCACATATATTCATTTTTAGCAATATTTCGATACTATTTCATGTAGTATCACGATATGTGATCTGGCCTTCAAATCTCAGAATTTCGCATAATATTGCATTTTAAGCAAGTTTTCTTGCATTTTGTTTCGTACGAAAAATCATCGAATTTACCAATATTTTGACGTTTATCATCCCCTTTTCCTTCATGTTATTTAAATAAAATATCATCGAATTAGGCAGTATTTTGCCGTTTTCCACGTTTTTGTGAATTTTCAGTCCATGGGTATTAATTCATATATATACGATAAAAATGATGCAAACACATAATTGATTAGATAATAACCTTAAATACTTCATTTTCAATCTATTTGAAAATATATTTTTCATATATTTCATATATTTTCATATATTTGTTTCTCGTTAAAATACTGATTAAGATATTGAAAAGGGGAGAAGTTCGGTTTTTATTGCATATATCGACGTTTCAGCCGGATTAGAGCGGTTTTAAGTGTACATCTTCCCTCGTTAATATAAACGGAAAATCAAGAACATTATAGTTAATTCTAATGAAAACACATTGTTTTTTATCATTTGTATTGGAAACAACATTGTCATATGTCTTTTCTTGGAACTAAATAATACGAAACCTCGCTCTATGATTTGAAGGTAAAATCCTCAAATATGGTAAAATAGTGACTTTTTCACGTTAATCATGTAGTTTGATATTACGCAAATTTATTCATTTCTACCAATATTTCGATACTTTTTCATGTAGTATCACGATATGTGATTTGGCCTTCAAATCTCAGAATTTCGCATAATATTGCATTTTAAGCAAGTTTTCTTGCATTTTGTTTCGTACGAAAAATCATCAAATTTAGCAATATTTTGACGTTTATCATCTCATTTTCCTTCATGTGATTTAAACAAAATATCATCGAGTTAGGCAATATTTTTCCGTTTTCCACGTTTTTGTGAATTTTCCGTCCATGGGTATTAATTCATATATATACGATAAAAATGATGCAAACACATAATTGATTAGATAATAACCTTAAATACTTCATTTCAATCATCTATTTGTTTCTCGTTAAAATACTGATTAAGATATTGAAAAGGGGAGAAGTTCTGTTTTTATTGCATATATCGACGTTTCAGCCTGATTAGAGCGGTTTTACGTGTACATCTTCCCTTGTTAATATAAACGGAAAATCAAGAACATTATAGTTAATTCTAATGAAAACACATTGTTTTTTATCATTTGTATTGGAAACAACATTGTCATATGTCTTTTCTTGGAACTAAATAATACGAAACCTCGCTCTATGATTTGATGGTAAAATCCTCAAATATGGTAAAATAGTGACTTTTCCACGTTAATCATGTAGTTTGATATTACGCACATATATTCATTTTTACCAATATTTCGATACTATTTCATGTAGTATCACGATATGTGATCTGGCCTTCAAATCTCAGAATTTCGCATAATATTGCATTTTAAGCAAGTTTTCTTGCATTTTGTTTCGTACGAAAAATCATCGAATTTACCAATATTTTGACGTTTATCATCCCCTTTTCCTTCATGTTATTTAAATAAAATATCATCGAATTAGGCAGTATTTTGCCGTTTTCCACGTTTTTGTGAATTTTCAGTCCATGGGTATTAATTCATATATATACGATAAAAATGATGCAAACACATAATTGATTAGATAATAACCTTAAATACTTAATTTTCAATCATCTATTTGTTTCTCGTTAAAATACTGAGTAAGATATTGAAAAGGGGAGAAGTTCGGTTTTTATTGCATATATCGACGTTTCAGCCGGATTAGAGCGGTTTTACGTGTACATCTTCCCTCGTTAATATAAACGGAAAATCAAGAACATTATAGTTAATTCTAATGAAAACACATTGATTTTTATCATTTGTATTGGAAACAACATTGTCATATGTCTTTTCTTGGATCTAAATAATACGAAACCTCGCTCTATGATTTGGAGTTAAAATCCTCAAATATGGTTAAATAGTGACTTTTTCACGTTTTTCATGTAGTTTGATATTACGTAAATATATTCATTTTTACCAATATTTCGATACTATTTCATGTAGTATCACGATATGTGATTTGGCCTTCAAATCTCAGAATTTCGCATAATATTGCATTTTAAGCAAGTTTTCTTGCATTTTGTTTCGTACGAAAAATCATCAAATTTAGCAATATTTTGACGTTTATCATCTCCTTTTCCTTCATGTGATTTAAACAAAATATCATCGAGTTAGGCAATATTTTTCCGTTTTCCACGTTTTTGTGAATTTTCCGTCCATGGGTATTAATTCATATATATACGATAAAAATGATGCAAACACATAATTGATTAGATAATAACCTTAAATACTTAATTTTCAATCATCTATTTGTTTCTCGTTAAAATACTGAGTAAGATATTGAAAAGGGGAGAAGTTCGGTTTTTATTGCATATATCGACGTTTCAGCCTGATTAGAGCGGTTTTACTTGTACATCTTCCCTTGTTAATATAAACGGAAAATCAAGAACATTATAGTTAATTCTAATGAAAACACATTGTTTTTTATCATTTGTATTGGAAACAACATTATCATATGTATTTTCTTGGAACTAAATAATACGAAACCTCGCTCTATGATTTGAAGGTAAAATCCTCAAATATGGTAAAATAGTGACTTTTTCACGTTAATCATGTAGTTTGATATTACGCAAATATATTCATTTTTACCAATATTTCGATACTTTTTCATGTAGTATCACGATATGTGATTTGCCCTTCAAATCTCAGAATTTCGCATAATATTGCATTTTAAGCAAGTTTTCTTGCATTTTGTTTCGTACAAAAAATCATCAAATTTAGCAATATTTTGACGTTTATCATCCCCTTTTCCTTTATTTGATTTAAACAAAATATCATCGAATTAGGCAATATTTTGCCGTTTTTCCACGTTTTTATGAATTTTCAGTCTATGGGTATTAATTCATTATATATACGATAAAAATGATGCAAACACATAATTGATTAGATAATAACCTAAAATACTTCATTTTCAATCAACTATTTGTTTCTCGGTAAAATACTGAGTAAGATATTGAAAAGGGGAGAAGTTCGGTTTTTATTGCATATATCGACGTTTCAGCCTGATTAGAGCGGTTTTACGTGTACATCTTCCCTTGTTAATATAAACGGAAAATCAAGAACATTATAGTTAATTCTAATGAAAACACATTGTTTTTTATCATTTGTATTGGAAACAACATTGTCATATGTCTTTTCTTGGAACTAAATAATATGAAACCTCGCTCTATGATTTGAAGGTAAAATCCTCAAATATGGTAAAATAGTGACTTTTCCACGTTAATCATGTAGTTTGATATTACGCACATATATTCATTTTTACCAATATTTCGATACTATTTCATGTAGTATCACGATATGTGATTTGGCCTTCAAATCTCAGAATTTCGCATAATATTGCATTTTAAGCAAGTTTTCTTGCATTTTGTTTCGTACGAAAAATCATCAAATTTAGCAATATTTTGACGTTTATCATCTCATTTTCCTTCATGTGATTTAAACAAAATATCATCGAGTTAGGCAATATTTTTCCGTTTTCCACGTTTTTGTGAATTATCCGTCCATGGGTATTAATTCATATATATACGATAAAAATGATGCAAACACATAATTGATTAGATAATAACCTTAAATACTTCATTTCAATCATCTATTTGTTTCTCGTTAAAATACTGAGTAAGATATTGAAAAGGGGAGAATTTCGGTTTTTATTGCATATATCGACGTTTCAGCCTGATTAGAGCGGTTTTACGTGTACATCTTCCCTTGTTAATATAAACGGAAAATCAAGAACATTATAGTTAATTCTAATGAAAACACATTGTTTTTTATCATTTGTATTGGAAACAACATTGTCATATGTCTTTTCTTGGAACTAAATAATACGAAACCTCGCTCTATGATTTGAAGGTAAAATCCTCAAATATGGTAAAATAGTGACTTTTCCACGTTATTCATGTAGCTTGATATTACGCACATATATTCATTTTTACCAATATTTCGATACTATTTCATGTAGTATCACGATATGTGATCTGGCCTTCAAATCTCAGAATTTCGCATAATATTGTATTTTAAGCAAGTTTTCTTGCATTTTGTTTCGTACGAAAAATCATCGAATTTACCAATATTTTGACGTTTATCATCCCCTTTTCCTTCATGTTATTTAAATAAAATATCATCGAATTAGGCAGTATTTTGCCGTTTTCCACGTTTTTGTGAATTTTCAGTCCATGGGTATTAATTCATATATATACGATAAAAATGATGCAAACACATAATTGATTAGATAATAACCTTAAATACTTCATTTTCAATCTATTTGAAAATATATTTTTCATATATTTCATATATTTTCATATATTTGTTTCTCGTTAAAATACTGATTAAGATATTGAAAAGGGGAGAAGTTCGGTTTTTATTGCATATATCGACGTTTCAGCCTGATTAGAGCGGTTTTACGTGTACATCTTCCCTTGTTAATATAAACGGAAAATCAAGAACATTATAGTTAATTCTAATGAAAACACATTGTTTTTTATCATTTGTATTGGAAACAACATTGTCATATGTCTTTTCTTGGAACTAAATAATACGAAACCTCGCTCTATGATTTGAAGGTAAAATCCTCAAATATGGTAAAATAGTGACTTTTTCACGTTAATCATGAAGTTTGATATTACGCAAATTTATTCATTTCTACCAATATTTCGATACTTTTTCATGTAGTATCACGATATGTGATTTGGCCTTGCAAATCTCAGAATTTCGCATAATATTGCGTTTTAAGCAAGTTTTCTTGCATTTTGTTTCGTACGAAAAATCATCAAATTTAGCAATATTTTGACGTTTATCATCTCATTTTCCTTCATGTGATTTAAACAAAATATCATCGAATTAGGCAGTATTTTGCCGTTTTCCACGTTTTTGTGAATTTTCAGTCCATGGGTATTAATTCATATATATACGATAAAAATGAAGCAAACACATAATTGATTAGATAATAACCTTAAATACTTAATTTTCAATCATCTATTTGTTTCTCATTAAAATACTGAGTAAGATATTGAAAAGCGGAGAAGTTCGGTTTTTATTGCATATATCGACGTTTCAGCCGGATTAGAGCGGTTTTACGTGTACATCTTCCCTCGTTAATATAAACGGAAAATCAAGAACATTATAGTTAATTCTAATGAAAAAACATTGTTTTTTATCATTTGTATTGGAAACAACATTGTCATATGTCTTTTCTTGGAACTAAATAATACGAAACCTCGCTCTATGATTTGAAGGTAAAATCCTCAAATATGGTAAAATAGTGATTTTTCACGTTAATCATGTAGTTTGATATTACGCACATATATTCATTTTTACCAATATTTCGATACTATTTCATGTAGTATCACGATATGTGATTTGGCCTTCAAATCTCAGAATTTCGCCTAATATTGCATTTGAAGCAAGTTTTCTTGCATTTTGTTTCGTACGAAAAATCATCGAATTTACCAATATTTTGACGTTTATCATCCCCTTTTCCTTCATGTGATTTAAATAAAATATCATCGAATTAGGTAATATTTTGCCGTTTTCCACGTTTTTGTGAATTTTCAGTCCATGGGTATTAATTCATATATATACGATAAAAATGATGCAAACACATAATTGATTAGATAATAACCTTAAATACTTCATTTCAATCATCTATTTGTTTCTCGTTAAAATACTGAGTAAGATATTGAAAAGGGGAGAAGTTCGGGTTTTATTGCATATATCGACGTTTCAGCCTGATTAGAGCGGTTTTACGTGTACATCTTCCCTTGTTAATATAAACGGAAAATCAAGAACATTATAGTTAATTCTAATGAAAACACATTGTTTTTTATCATTTGTATTGGAAACAACATTGTCATATGTCTTTTCTTGGAACTAAATAATACGAAACCTCGCTCTATGATTTGAAGGTAAAATCCTCAAATATGGTAAAATAGTGACTTTTTCACGTTAATCATGTAGTTTGATATTACGCAAATTTATTCATTTCTACCAATATTTCGATACTTTTTCATGTAGTATCACGATATGTGATTTGGCCTTCATATCTCAGAATTTCGCATAATATTACATTTTAAGCAAGTTTTCTTGCATTTTGTTTCGTACGAAAAATCATCAAATATAGCAATATTTTGACGTTTATCATCCCCTTTTCCTTCATGTGATTTAAATAAAATATCATCGAATTAGGCAATATTTTGCCGTTTTCCACGTTTTTGTGAATTTTCAGTCCATGGGTATTAATTCATATATATACGATAAAAATGATGCAAACACATAATTGATTAGATAATAACCTTAAATACTTCATTTTCAATCTATTTGAAAATATATTTTTCATATATTTCATATATTTTCATATATTTGCTTCTCGTTAAAATACTGATTAAGATATTGAAAAGGGGAGAAGTTCGGTTTTTTTTTGCATATATCGACGTTTCAGCCGGATTAGAGCGGTTTTAAGTGTACATCTTCCCTCGTTAATATAAACGGAAAATCAAGAACATTATAGTTAATTCTAATGAAAACACATTGTTTTTTATTATTTGTATTGGAAACAACATTGTCATATGTCTTTTCTTGGAACTAAATAATACGAAACCTCGCTCTATGATTTGAAGGTAAAATCCTCAAATATGGTAAAATAGTGACTTTTCCACGTCATTCATGTAGTTTGATATTACGCACATATATTCATTTTTACCAATATTTCGATACTATTTCATGTAGTATCACGATATGTGATTTGGCCTTCAAATCTCAGAATTTCGCATAATATTGCATTTTAAGAAAGTTTTCTTGCATTTTGTTTCGTACGAAAAATCATCGAATTTAGCAATATTTTGACGTTTATCATCCCCTTTTCCTTTATTTGATTTAAACAAAATATCATCGAATTAGGCAATATTTTGCCGTTTTTCCACGTTTTTATGAATTTTCAGTCTATGGGTATTAATTCATTATATATACGATAAAAATGATGCAAACACATAATTGATTAGATAATAACCTAAAATACTTCATTTTCAATCTATTTGAAAATATATTTTTCATATATTTCATATATTTTCATATATTTGTTTCTCGTTAAAATACTGATTAAGATATTGAAAAGGGGAGAAGTTTGGTTTTTATTGCATATATCGACGTTTCAGCCGGATTAGAGCGGTTTTAAGTGTACATCTTCCCTCGTTAATATAAACGGAAAATCAAGAACATTATAGTTAATTCTAATGAAAACACATTGTTTTTTATCATTTGTATTGGAAACAACATTGTCATATGTCTTTTCTTGGAACTAAATAATACGAAACCTCGCTCTATGATTTGAAGGTAAAATCCTCAAATATGGTAAAATAGTGACTTTTCCACGTTAATCATGTAGTTTGATATTACGCACATATATTCATTTTTACCAATATTTCGATACTATTTCATATAGTATCACGATATGTGATCTGGCCTTCAAATCTCAGAATTTCGCATAATATTGCATTTTAAGCAAGTTTTCTTGCATTTTGTTTCGTACGAAAAATCATCAAATTTAGCAATATTTTGACGTTTATCATTTCATTTTCCTTCATGTGATTTAAACAAAATATCATCGAGTTAGGCAATATTTTTCCGTTTTCCACGTTTTTGTGAATTTTCCGTCCATGGGTATTAATTCATATATATACGATAAAAATGATGCAAACACATAATTGATTAGATAATAACCTTAAATACTTCATTTCAATCATCTATTTGTTTCTCGTTAAAATACTGAGTAAGATATTGAAAAGGGGAGAAGTTCGGGTTTTATTGCATATATCGACGTTTCAGCCTGATTAGAGCGGTTTTACGTGTACATCTTCCCTTGTTAATATAAACGGAAAATCAAGAACATTATAGTTAATTCTAATGAAAACACATTGTTTTTTATCATTTGTATTGGAAACAACATTGTCATATGTCTTTTCTTGGAACTAAATAATACGAAACCTCGCTCTATGATTTGAAGGTAAAATCCTCAAATATGGTAAAATAGTGACTTTTTCACGTTAATCATGTAGTTTGATATTACGCAAATTTATTCATTTCTACCAATATTTCGATACTTTTTCATGTAGTATCACGATATGTGATTTGGCCTTCAAATCTCAGAATTTCGAATAATATTGCATTTTAAGCAAGTTTTCTTGCATTTTGTTTCGTACGAAAAATCATCAAATTTAGCAATATTTTGACGTTTATCATCTCATTTTCCTTCATTTGATTTAAACAAAATATCATCGAGTTAGGCAATATTTTTCCGTTTTCCACGTTTTTGTGAATTTTCCGTCCATGGGTATTAATTCATATATATACGATAAAAATGATGCAAACACATAATTGATTAGATAATAACCTTAAATACTTCATTTCAATCATCTATTTGTTTCTCGTTAAAATACTGAGTAAGATATTGAAAAGGGGAGAAGTTCGGTTTTTATTGCATATAGCGACGTTTCAGCCGGATTAGAGCGGTTTTACGTGTACATCTTCCCTCGTTAATATAAACGGAAAATCAAGAACATTATAGTTAATTCTAGTGAAAACGCATTGTTTTTTATCATTTGTATTGGAAACAACATTGTCATATGTCTTTTCTTGGAACTAAATAATACGAAACCTCGCTCTATGATTTGAAGGTAAAATCCTCAAATATGGTAAAATAGTGACTTTTTCACGTTAATCATGTAGTTTGATATTACGCAAATATATTCATTTTTACCAATATTTCGATACTATTACATGCAGTATCACGATATGTGATTATGCCTTCAAATCTCAGAATTTCGCATAATATTGCATTTTAAGCAAGTTTTCTTGCATTTTGTTTCGTACGAAAAATCATCAAATTTAGCAATATTTTGACGTTTATCATCCCCTTTTCCTTCATGTGATTTAAATAAAATATCATCGAATTAGGCAATATTTTGCCGTTTTCCACGTTTTTGTGAATTTTCAGTCCATGGGTATTAATTCATATATATACGATAAAAATGATGCAAACACATAATTGATTAGATAATAACCTTAAAAACTTCATTTTCAATCTATTTGAAAATATATTTTTCATATATTTCATATATTTTCATATATTTGCTTCTCGTTAAAATACTGATTAAGATATTGAAAAGGGGAGAAGTTCGGTTTTTTTTTGCATATATCGACGTTTCAGCCTGATTAGAGCGGTTTTAAGTGTACATCTTCCCTCGTTAATATAAACGGAAAATCAAGAACATTATAGTTAATTCTAATGAAAACACATTGTTTTTTATTATTTGTATTGGAAACAACATTGTCATATGTCTTTTCTTGGAACTAAATAATACGAAACCTCGCTCTATGATTTGAAGGTAAAATCCTCAAATATGGTAATATAGTGACTTTTTCACGTTAATCATGTAGTTTGATATTACGCAAATTTATTCATTTCTACCAATATTTCGATACTTTTTCATGTAGTATCACGATATGTGATTTGGCCTTCAAATCTCAGAATTTCGCATAATATTGCATTTTAAGCAAGTTTTCTTGCATTTTGTTTCGTACGAAAAATCATCAAATTTAGCAATATTTTGGCGTTTATCATCTCCTTTTCCTTCATGTGATTTAAACAAAATATCATCGAGTTAGGCAATATTTTTCCGTTTTCCACGTTTTTGTGAATTTTCCGTCCATGGGTATTAATTCATATATATACGATAAAAATGATGCAAACACATAATTGATTAGATAATAACCTTAAATACTTCATTTTCAATCATCTATTTGTTTCTCGTTAAAATACTGAGTAAGATATTGAAAAGGGGAGAAGTTCGGTTTTTATTGCATATATCGACGTTTCAGCCTGATTAGAGCGGTTTTACTTGTACATCTTCCCTTGTTAATATAAACGGAAAATCAAGAACATTATAGTTAATTCTAATGAAAACACATTGTTTTTTATCATTTGTATTGGAAACAACATTGTCATATGTATTTTCTTGGAACTAAATAATACGAAACCTCGCTCTATGATTTGAAGGTAAAATCCTCAAATATGGTAAAATAGTGACTTTTTCACGTTAATCATGTAGTTTGATATTACGCAAATATATTCATTTTTACCAATATTTCGATACTTTTTCATGTAGTATCACGATATGTGATTTGGCCTTCAAATCTCAGAATTTCGCATAATATTGCATTTTAAGCAAGTTTTCTTGCATTTTGTTTCGTACAAAAAATCATCAAATTTAGCAATATTTTGACGTTTATCATCCCCTTTTCCTTTATTTGATTTAAACAAAATATCATCGAATTAGGCAATATTTTGCCGTTTTTCCACGTTTTTATGAATTTTCAGTCTATGGGTATTAATTCATTATATATACGATAAAAATGATGCAAACACATAATTGATTAGATAATAACCTAAAATACTTCATTTTCAATCAACTATTTGTTTCTCGTTAAAATACTGAGTAAGATATTGAAAAGGGGAGAAGTTCGGTTTTTATTGCATATATCGACGTTTCAGCCTGATTAGAGCGGTTTTACGTGTACATCTTCCCTTGTTAATATAAACGGAAAATCAAGAACATTATAGTTAATTCTAATGAAAACACATTGTTTTTTATCATTTGTATTGGAAACAACATTGTCATATGTCTTTTCTTGGAACTAAATAATACGAAACCTCGCTCTATGATTTGAAGGTAAAATCCTCAAATATGGTAAAATAGTGACTTTTCCACGTCATTCACACATATATTACGCACATATATTCATTTTTACCAATATTTCGATACTATTTCATGTAGTATCACGATATGTGATTTGGCCTTCAAATCTCAGAATTTCGCATAATATTGCATTTTAAGAAAGTTTTCTTGCATTTTGTTTCGTACGAAAAATCATCGAATTTAGCAATATTTTGACGTTTATCATCCCCTTTTCCTTTATTTGATTTAAACAAAATATCATCGAATTAGGCAATATTTTGCCGTTTTTCCACGTTTTTATGAATTTTCAGTCTATGGGTATTAATTCATTGTATATACGATAAAAATGATGCAAACACATAATTGATTAGATAATAACCTAAAATACTTCATTTTCAATCTATTTGAAAATATATTTTTCATATATTTCATATATTTTCATATATTTGTTTCTCGTTAAAATACTGATTAAGATATTGAAAAGGGGAGAAGTTCGGTTTTTATTGCATATATCGACGTTTCAGCCGGATTAGAGCGGTTTTAAGTGTACATCTTCCCTCGTTAATATAAACGGAAAATCAAGAACATTATAGTTAATTCTAATGAAAACACATTGTTTTTTATTATTTGTATTGGAAACAACATTGTCATATGTCTTTTCTTGGAACTAAATAATACGAAACCTCGCTCTATGATTTGAAGGTAAAATCCTCAAATATGGTAAAATAGTGACTTTTTCACGTTAATCATGTAGTTTGATATTACGCAAATTTATTCATTTCTACCAATATTTCGATACTTTTTCATGTAGTATCACGATATGTGATTTGGCCTTCATATCTCAGAATTTCGCATAATATTGCATTTTAAGCAAGTTTTCTTGCATTTTGTTTCGTACGAAAAATCATCAAATATAGCAATATTTTGACGTTTATCATCCCCTTTTCCTTCATGTGATTTAAATAAAATATCATCGAATTAGGCAATATTTTGCCGTTTTCCACGTTTTTGTGAATTTTCAGTCCATGGGTATTAATTCATATATATACGATAAAAATGATGCAAACACATAATTGATTAGATAATAACCTTAAAAACTTCATTTTCAATCTATTTGAAAATATATTTTTCATATATTTCATATATTTTCATATATTTGCTTCTCGTTAAAATACTGATTAAGATATTGAAAAGGGGAGAAGTTCGGTTTTTTTTTGCATATATCGACGTTTCAGCCTGATTAGAGCGGTTTTAAGTGTACATCTTCCCTCGTTAATATAAACGGAAAATCAAGAACATTATAGTTAATTCTAATGAAAACACATTGTTTTTTATTATTTGTATTGGAAACAACATTGTCATATGTCTTTTCTTGGAACTAAATAATACGAAACCTCGCTCTATGATTTGAAGGTAAAATCCTCAAATATGGTAATATAGTGACTTTTTCACGTTAATCATGTAGTTTGATATTACGCAAATTTATTCATTTCTACCAATATTTCGATACTTTTTCATGTAGTATCACGATATGTGATTTGGCCTTCAAATCTCAGAATTTCGAATAATATTGCATTTTAAGCAAGTTTTCTTGCATTTTGTTTCGTACGAAAAATCATCAAATTTAGCAATATTTTGACGTTTATCATCTCATTTTCCTTCATTTGATTTAAACAAAATATCATCGAGTTAGGCAATATTTTTCCGTTTTCCACGTTTTTGTGAATTTTCCGTCCATGGGTATTAATTCATATATATACGATAAAAATGATGCAAACACATAATTGATTAGATAATAACCTTAAATACTTCATTTCAATCATCTATTTGTTTCTCGTTAAAATACTGAGTAAGATATTGAAAAGGGGAGAAGTTCGGTTTTTATTGCATATAGCGACGTTTCAGCCGGATTAGAGCGGTTTTACGTGTACATCTTCCCTCGTTAATATAAACGGAAAATCAAGAACATTATAGTTAATTCTAGTGAAAACGCATTGTTTTTTATCATTTGTATTGGAAACAACATTGTCATATGTCTTTTCTTGGAACTAAATAATACGAAACCTCGCTCTATGATTTGAAGGTAAAATCCTCAAATATGGTAAAATAGTGACTTTTTCACGTTAATCATGTAGTTTGATATTACGCAAATATATTCATTTTTACCAATATTTCGATACTATTACATGCAGTATCACGATATGTGATTATGCCTTCAAATCTCAGAATTTCGCATAATATTGCATTTTAAGCAAGTTTTCTTGCATTTTGTTTCGTACGAAAAATCATCAAATTTAGCAATATTTTGACGTTTATCATCCCCTTTTCCTTCATGTGATTTAAATAAAATATCATCGAATTAGGCAATATTTTGCCGTTTTCCACGTTTTTGTGAATTTTCAGTCCATGGGTATTAATTCATATATATACGATAAAAATGATGCAAACACATAATTGATTAGATAATAACCTTAAAAACTTCATTTTCAATCTATTTGAAAATATATTTTTCATATATTTCATATATTTTCATATATTTGCTTCTCGTTAAAATACTGATTAAGATATTGAAAAGGGGAGAAGTTCGGTTTTTTTTTGCATATATCGACGTTTCAGCCTGATTAGAGCGGTTTTAAGTGTACATCTTCCCTCGTTAATATAAACGGAAAATCAAGAACATTATAGTTAATTCTAATGAAAACACATTGTTTTTTATTATTTGTATTGGAAACAACATTGTCATATGTCTTTTCTTGGAACTAAATAATACGAAACCTCGCTCTATGATTTGAAGGTAAAATCCTCAAATATGGTAATATAGTGACTTTTTCACGTTAATCATGTAGTTTGATATTACGCAAATTTATTCATTTCTACCAATATTTCGATACTTTTTCATGTAGTATCACGATATGTGATTTGGCCTTCAAATCTCAGAATTTCGCATAATATTGCATTTTAAGCAAGTTTTCTTGCATTTTGTTTCGTACGAAAAATCATCAAATTTAGCAATATTTTGACGTTTATCATCTCCTTTTCCTTCATGTGATTTAAACAAAATATCATCGAGTTAGGCAATATTTTTCCGTTTTCCACGTTTTTGTGAATTTTCCGTCCATGGGTATTAATTCATATATATACGATAAAAATGATGCAAACACATAATTGATTAGATAATAACCTTAAATACTTCATTTTCAATCATCTATTTGTTTCTCGTTAAAATACTGAGTAAGATATTGAAAAGGGGAGAAGTTCGGTTTTTATTGCATATATCGACGTTTCAGCCTGATTAGAGCGGTTTTACTTGTACATCTTCCCTTGTTAATATAAACGGAAAATCAAGAACATTATAGTTAATTCTAATGAAAACACATTGTTTTTTATCATTTGTATTGGAAACAACATTGTCATATGTATTTTCTTGGAACTAAATAATACGAAACCTCGCTCTATGATTTGAAGGTAAAATCCACAAATATGGTAAAATAGTGACTTTTTCACGGTAATCATGTAGTTTGATATTACGCAAATATATTCATTTTTACCAATATTTCGATACTTTTTCATGTAGTATCACGATATGTGATTTGGCCTTCAAATCTCAGAATTTCGCATAATATTGCATTTTAAGCAAGTTTTCTTGCATTTTGTTTCGTACAAAAAATCATCAAATTTAGCAATATTTTGACGTTTATCATCCCCTTTTCCTTTATTTGATTTAAACAAAATATCATCGAATTAGGCAATATTTTGCCTTTTTTCCACGTTTTTATGAATTTTCAGTCTATGGGTATTAATTCATTATATATACGATAAAAATGATGCAAACACATAATTGATTAGATAATAACCTAAAATACTTCATTTTCAATCAACTATTTGTTTCTCGTTAAAATACTGAGTAAGATATTGAAAAGGGGAGAAGTTCGGTTTTTATTGCATATATCGACGTTTCAGCCTGATTAGAGCGGTTTTACGTGTACATCTTCCCTTGTTAATATAAACGGAAAATCAAGAACATTATAGTTAATTCTAATGAAAACACATTGTTTTTTATCATTTGTATTGGAAACAACATTGTCATATGTCTTTTCTTGGAACTAAATAATACGAAACCTCGCTCTATGATTTGAAGGTAAAATCCTCAAATATGGTAAAATAGTGACTTTTCCACGTCATTCATGTAGTTTGATATTACGCACATATATTCATTTTTACCAATATTTCGATACTATTTCATGTAGTATCACGATATGTGATTTGGCCTTCAAATCTCAGAATTTCGCATAATATTGCATTTTAAGAAAGTTTTCTTGCATTTTGTTTCGTACGAAAAATCATCGAATTTAGCAATATTTTGACGTTTATCATCCCCTTTTCCTTTATTTGATTTAAACAAAATATCATCGAATTAGGCAATATTTTGCCGTTTTTCCACGTTTTTATGAATTTTCAGTCTATGGGTATTAATTCATTGTATATACGATAAAAATGATGCAAACACATAATTGATTAGATAATAACCTAAAATACTTCATTTTCAATCTATTTGAAAATATATTTTTCATATATTTCATATATTTTCATATATTTGTTTCTCGTTAAAATACTGATTAAGATATTGAAAAGGGGAGAAGTTCGGTTTTTATTGCATATATCGACGTTTCAGCCGGATTAGAGCGGTTTTAAGTGTACATCTTCCCTCGTTAATATAAACGGAAAATCAAGAACATTATAGTTAATTCTAATGAAAACACATTGTTTTTTATTATTTGTATTGGAAACAACATTGTCATATGTCTTTTCTTGGAACTAAATAATACGAAACCTCGCTCTATGATTTGAAGGTAAAATCCTCAAATATGGTAAAATAGTGACTTTTTCACGTTAATCATGTAGTTTGATATTACGCAAATTTATTCATTTCTACCAATATTTCGATACTTTTTCATGTAGTATCACGATATGTGATTTGGCCTTCATATCTCAGAATTTCGCATAATATTGCATTTTAAGCAAGTTTTCTTGCATTTTGTTTCGTACGAAAAATCATCATATATAGCAATATTTTGACGTTTATCATCCCCTTTTCCTTCATGTGATTTAAATAAAATATCATCGAATTAGGCAATATTTTGCCGTTTTCCACGTTTTTGTGAATTTTCAGTCCATGGGTATTAATTCATATATATACGATAAAAATGATGCAAACACATAATTGATTAGATAATAACCTTAAAAACTTCATTTTCAATATATTTGAAAATATATTTTTCATATATTTCATATATTTTCATATATTTGCTTCTCGTTAAAATACTGATTAAGATATTGAAAAGGGGAGAAGTTCGGTTTTTTTTGCATATATCGACGTTTCAGCCTGATTAGAGCGGTTTTAAGTGTACATCTTCCCTCGTTAATATAAACGGAAAATCAAGAACATTATAGTTAATTCTAATGAAAACACATTGTTTTTTATTATTTGTATTGGAAACAACATTGTCATATGTCTTTTCTTGGAACTAAATAATACGAAACCTCGCTCTATGATTTGAAGGTAAAATCCTCAAATATGGTAATATAGTGACTTTTTCACGTTAATCATGTAGTTTGATATTACGCAAATTTATTCATTTCTACCAATATTTCGATACTTTTTCATGTAGTATCACGATATGTGATTTGGCCTTCAAATCTCAGAATTTCGCATAATATTGCATTTTAAGCAAGTTTTCTTGCATTTTGTTTCGTACGAAAAATCATCAAATTTAGCAATATTTTGACGTTTATCATCTCCTTTTCCTTCATGTGATTTAAACAAAATATCATCGAGTTAGGCAATATTTTTCCGTTTTCCACGTTTTTGTGAATTTTCCGTCCATGGGTATTAATTCATATATATACGATAAAAATGATGCAAACACATAATTGATTAGATAATAACCTTAAATACTTCATTTTCAATCATCTATTTGTTTCTCGTTAAAATACTGAGTAAGATATTGAAAAGGGGAGAAGTTCGGTTTTTATTGCATATATCGACGTTTCAGCCTGATTAGAGCGGTTTTACTTGTACATCTTCCCTTGTTAATATAAATGGAAAATCAAGAACATTATAGTTAATTCTAATGAAAACACTGTTTTTTATCATTTGTATTGGAAACAACATTGTCATATGTATTTTCTTGGAACTAAATAATACGAAACCTCGCTCTATGATTTGAAGGTAAAATCCTCAAATATGGTAAAATAGTGACTTTTTCACGTTAATCATGTAGTTTGATATTACGCAAATATATTCATTTTTACCAATATTTCGATACTTTTTCATGTAGTATCACGATATGTGATTTGGCCTTCAAATCTCAGAATTTCGCATAATATTGCATTTTAAGCAAGTTTTCTTGCATTTTGTTTCGTACAAAAAATCATCAAATTTAGCAATATTTTGACGTTTATCATCCCCTTTTCCTTTATTTGATTTAAACAAAATATCATCGAATTAGGCAACATTTTGCCGTTTTTCCACGTTTTTATGAATTTTCAGTCTATGGGTATTAATTCATTATATATACGATAAAAATGATGCAAACACATAATTGATTAGATAATAACCTAAAATACTTCATTTTCAATCAACTATTTGTTTCTCGTTAAAATACTGAGTAAGATATTGAAAAGGGGAGAAGTTCGGTTTTTATTGCATATATCGACGTTTCAGCCTGATTAGAGCGGTTTTACGTGTACATCTTCCCTTGTTAATATAAACGGAAAATCAAGAACATTATAGTTAATTCTAATGAAAACACATTGTTTTTTATCATTTGTATTGGAAACAACATTGTCATATGTCTTTTCTTGGAACTAAATAATATGAAACCTCGCTCTATGATTTGAAGGTAAAATCCTCAAATATGGTAAAATAGTGACTTTTCCACGTTAATCATGTAGTTTGATATTACGCACATATATTCATTTTTACCAATATTTCGATACTATTTCATGTAGTATCACGATATGTGATCTGGCCTTCAAATCTCAGAATTTCGCATAATATTGCATTTTAAGCAAGTTTTCTTGCATTTTGTTTCGTACGAAAAATCATCGAATTTACCAATATTTTGACGTTTATCATCCCCTTTTCCTTCATGTTATTTAAATAAAATATCATCGAATTAGGCAGTATTTTCCCGTTTTCCACGTTTTTGTGAATTTTCAGTCCATGGGTATTAATTCATATATATACGATAAAAATGATGCAAACACATAATTGATTAGATAATAACCTTAAATACTTCATTTTCAATCTATTTGAAAATATATTTTTCATATATTTCATATATTTTCATATATTTGTTTCTCGTTAAAATACTGATTAAGATATTGAAAAGGGGAGAAGTTCGGTTTTTATTGCATATATCGAAGTTTCAGCCGGATTAGAGCGGTTTTAAGTGTACATCTTCCCTCGTTAATATAAACGGAAAATCAAGAACATTATAGTTAATTCTAATGAAAACACATTGTTTTTTATCATTTGTATTGGAAACAACATTGTCATATGTCTTTTCTTGGACTTAATAATACGAAACCTCGCTCTATGATTTGAAGGTAAAATCCTCAAATATGGTAAAATAGTGACTTTTTCACGTTAATCATGTAGTTTGATATTACGCAAATATATTCATTTTTACCAATATTTCGATACTTTTTCATGTAGTATCACGATATGTGATTTGGCCTTCAAATTTCAGAATTTCGCATAATATTGCATTTTAAGCAAGTTTTCTTGCATTTTGTTTCGTACAAAAAATCATCAAATTTAGCAATATTTTGACGTTTATCATCTCCTTTTCCTTCATGTGATTTAAATAAAATATCATCGAGTTAGGCAATATTTTTCCGTTTTCCACGTTTTTGTGAATTTTCCGTCCATGGGTATTAATTCATATATATACGATAAAAATGATGCAAACACATAATTGATTAGATAATAACCTTAAATACTTCATTTCAATCATCTATTTGTTTCTCGTTAAAATACTGAGTAAGATATTGAAAAGGGGAGAAGTTCGGTTTTTATTGCATATATCGACGTTTCAGCCTGATTAGAGCGGTTTTACGTATACAACTTCCCTTGTTAATATAAACGGAAAATCAAGAACATTATAGTTAATTCTAATGAAAACACATTGTTTTTTATCATTTGTATTGGAAACAACATTGTCATATGTCTTTTCTTGGAACTAAATAATACGAAACCTCGCTCTATGATTTGAAGGTAAAATCCTCAAATATGGTAAAATAGTGATTTTTCACGTTAATCATGTAGTTTGATATTACGCACATATATTCATTTTTACCAATATTTCGATACTATTTCATGTAGTATCACGATATGTGATTTGGCCTTCAAATCTCAGAATTTCGCATAATATTGCATTTGAAGCAAGTTTTCTTGCATTTTGTTTCGTACGAAAAATCATCGAATTTACCAATATTTTTTACGTTTATCACCCCCTTTTCCTTCATGTGATTTAAATAAAATATCATCGAATTAGGTAATATTTTGCCGTTTTCCACGTTTTTGTGAATTTTCAGTCCATGGGTATTAATTCATATATATACGATAAAAATGATGCAAACACATAATTGATTAGATAATAACCTTAAATACTGCATTTTCAATCTATTTGAAAATATATTTTTCATATATTTCATATATTTTCATATATTTGTTTCTCGTTAAAATACTGATTAAGATATTGAAAAGGGGAGAAGTTCGGTTTTTATTGCATATATCGACGTTTCAGCCGGATTAGAGCGGTTTTAAGTGTACATCTTCCCTCGTTAATATAAACGGAAAATCAAGGACATTATAGTTAATTCTAATGAAAACACATTGTTTTTTATCATTTGTATTGGAAACAACATTGTCATATGTCTTTTCTTGGAACTAAATAATACGAAACCTCGCTCTATGATTTGAAGGTAAAATCCTCAAATATGGTAAAATAGTGACTTTTTCACGTTAATCATGTAGTTTGATATTACGCAAATTTATTCATTTCTACCAATATTTCGATACTTTTTCATGTAGTATCACGATATGTGATTTGGCCTTCAAATCTCAGAATTTCGCATAATATTGCATTTTAAGCAAGTTTTCTTGCATTTTGTTTCGTACGAAAAATCATCAAATTTAGCAATATTTTGACGTTTATCATCTCATTTTCCTTCATGTGATTTAAATAAAATATCATCGAATTAGGCAATATTTTGCCGTTTTCCACGTTTTTGTGAATTTTCAGTCCATGGGTATTAATTCATATATATACGATAAAAATGATGCAAACACATAATTGATTAGATAATAACCTTAAATACTTCATTTTCAATCTATTTGAAAATATATTTTTCATATATTTCATATATTTTCATATATTTGCTTCTCGTTAAAATACTGATTAAGATATTGAAAAGGGGAGAAGTTCGGTTTTTTTTTGCATATATCGACGTTTCAGCCGGATTAGAGCGGTTTTAAGTGTACATCTTCCCTCGTTAATATAAACGGAAAATCAAGAACATTATAGTTAATTCTAATGAAAACACATTGTTTTTTATTATTTGTATTGGAAACAACATTGTCATATGTCTTTTCTTGGAACTAAATAATACGAAACCTCGCTCTATGATTTGAAGGTAAAATCCTCAAATATGGTAATATAGTGACTTTTTCACGTTAATCATTTAGTTTGATATTACGCAAATTTGTTCATTTCTACCAATATTTCGATACTTTTTCATGTAGTATCACGATATGTGATTTCGCCTTCAAATCTCAGAATTTCGCATAATATTGCATTTTAAGCAAGTTTTCTTGCATTTTGTTTCGTACGAAAAATCATCAAATTTAGCAATATTTTGACGTTTATCATCTCATTTTCCTTCATTTGATTTAAACAAAATATCATCGAGTTAGGCAATATTTTTCCGTTTTCCACGTTTTTGTGAATTTTCCGTCCATGGGTATTAATTCATATATATACGATAAAAATGATGCAAACACATAATTGATTAGATAATAACCTTAAATACTTCATTTCAATCATCTATTTGTTTCTCGTTAAAATACTGAGTAAGATATTGAAAAGGGGAGAAGTTCGGTTTTTATTGCATATATCGACGTTTCAGCCTGATTAGAGCGGTTTTACGTGTACATCTTCCCTTGTTAATATAAACGGAAAATCAAGAACATTATAGTTAATTCTAATGAAAACACATTGTTTTTTATCATTTGTATTGGAAACAACATTGTCATATGTCTTTTTTTGGAACAAAATAATACGAAACCTCGCTCTATGATTCGAAGTTAAAATCCTCAAATATGGTAAAATAGTGACTTTTCCACGTAACCCTGGAAACACAAACCGAAACTGTCTCTATTTTCCGCTTGTTACAACTTGTAATAAAGTTATTACATCTTGGCTTAACGTGTTTATGACGTATTAGAACGTTGTTACAACTTGCTATATTGGTTGTTATAACTGGTTAGGAGATGTTAAAACTTGTTCGAACGTTGTACCAACGTCGTAGTTTCGCTGTGTGTTTGGCGGGTATTCATGTAGTTTGATATTACGCACATATATTCATTTATACCAATATTTCGATACTATTTCATGTAGTATCACGATATGTGATTTGGCCTTCAAATCTCAGAATTTCGCATAATATTGCATTTTAAGAAAGTTTTCCTGCATTTTGTTTCGTACGAAAAATCATCGAATTTAGCAATATTTTGACGTTCATCATCCCCTTTTCCTTTATTTGATTTAAACAAAATATCATCGAATTAGGAAATATTTTGCCGTTTTTCCACGTTTTTATGAATTTTCAGTCTATGGGTATTAATTCATTATATATACGATAAAAATGATGCAAACACATAATTGATTAGATAATAACCTAAAATACTTCATTTTCAATCTATTTGAAAATATATTTTTCATATATTTCATATATTTTCATATATTTGTTTCTCGTTAAAATACTGATTAAGATATTGAAAAGGGGAGAAGTTCGGTTTTTATTGCATATATCGACGTTTCAGCCGGATTAGAGCGGTTTTAAGTGTACATCTTCCCTCCTTAATATAAACGGAAAATCAAGAACATTATAGTTAATTCTAATGAAAACACAGTGTTTTTTATTATTTGTATTGGAAACAACATTGTCATATGTCTTTTCTTGGAACTAAATAATACGAAACCTCGCTCTATGATTTGAAGGTAAAATCCTCAAATATGGTAAAATAGTGACTTTTTCACGTTAATCATGTAGTTTGATATTACCCAAATTTATTCATTTCTACCAATATTTCGATACTTTTTCATGTAGTATCACGATATGTGATTTGGCCTTCAAATCTCAGAATTTCGCATAATATTGCATTTTAAGCAAGTTTTCTTGCATTTTGTTTCGTACGAAAAATCATCAAATTTAGCAATATTTTGACGTTTATCATCTCATTTTCCTTCATTTGATTTAAACAAAATATCATCGAGTTAGGCAATATTTTTCCGTTTTCCACGTTTTTGTGAATTTTCCGTCCATGGGTATTAATTCATATATATACGATAAAAATGATGCAAACACATAATTGATTAGATAATAACCTTAAATACTTCATTTCAATCATCTATTTGTTTCTCGTTAAAATACTGAGTAAGATATTGAAAAGGGGTGAAGTTCGGTTTTTATTGCATATATCGACGTTTCAGCCTGATTAGAGCGGTTTTACGTGTACATCTTCCCTTGTTAATATAAACGGAAAATCAAGAACATTATAGTTAATTCTAATGAAAACACATTGTTTTTTATCATTTGTATTGGAAACAACATTGTCATATGTCTTTTCTTGGAACAAAATAATACGAAACCTCGCTCTATGATTTGAAGGTAAAATCCTCAAATATGGTAAAATAGTGAATTTCCACGTTATTCATGTAGTTTGATATTACGCACATATATTCATTTATACCAATATTTCGATACTATTTTATGTAGTATCACGATATGTGATTTGGCCTTTAAATCTCAGAATTTCGCATAATATTGCATTTTAAGCAAGTTTTCTTGCATTTTGTTTCGTACGAAAAATCATCGAATTTAGCAATAGTTTGACGTTTATCATCCCCTTTTCCTTTATTTGATTTAAACAAAATATCATCGAATTTGGCAATATTTTGCCGTTTTTCCACGTTTTTATGAATTTTCAGTCTCTGGGTATTAATTCATTATATATACGATAAAAATGATGCAAACACATAATGGATTAGATAATAACCTAAAATACTTCATTTTCAATCAACTATTTGTTTCTCGTTAAAATACTGAGTAATTATTGAAAAGGGGAGAAGTTCGGTTTTTATTGCATATATCGACGTTTCAGCCTGATTAGAGCGGTTTTACGTGTACATCTTCCCTTGTTAATATAAACGGAAAATCAAGAACATTATAGTTAATTCTAATGAAAACACATTGTTTTTTATCATTTGTATTGGAAACAACATTGTCATATGTCTTTTCTTGGAACTAAATAATACGAAACCTCGCTCTATGATTTGAAGGTAAAAATCCTCAAATATGGTAAAATAGTGACTTTTCCACGTTAATCATGTAGTTTGATATTACGCACATATATTCATTTTTACCAATATTTCGATACTATTTCATGTAGTATCACGATATGTGATCTGGCCTTCAAATCTCAGAATTTCGCATAATATTGCATTTTAAGCAAGTTTTCTTGCATTTTGTTTCGTACGAAAAATCATCGAATTTACCAATATTTTGACGTATATCATCCCCTTTTCCTTCATGTTATTTGAATAAAATATCATCGAATTAGGCAGTATTTTGCCGTTTTCCACGTTTTTGTGAATTTTCAGTCCATGGGTATTAATTCATATATATACGATAAAAATTATGCAAACACATAATTGAATAGATAATAACCTTAAATACTTAATTTTCAATCATCTATTTGTTTCTCGTTAAAATACTGAATAAGATATTGAAAAGGGGAGAAGTTCGGTTTTTATTGCATATATCGACGTTTCAGCCGGATTAGAGCGGTTTTACGTGTACATCTTCCCTCGTTAATATAAACGGAAAATCAAGAACATTATAGTTAATTCTAATGAAAACACATTGATTTTTATCATTTGTATTGGAAACAACATTGTCATATGTCTTTTCTTGGAACTAAATAATACGAAACCTCGCTCTATGATTTGAAGGTAAAATCCTCAAATATGGTAAAATAGTGACTTTTCCACGTTATTCATGTAGTTTGATATTACGCACATATATTGATTTTTACCAATATTTCGATACTATTTCATGTAGTATCACGATATGTGATTTGGCCTTCAAATCTCAGAATTTCGCATAATATTGCATTTGAAGCCAGTTTTCTTTCATTTTGTTTCGTACGAAAATTCATCGAATTTACCAATATTTTGACGTTTATCATCCCCTTTTCCTTCATGTGATTTAAATAAAATATCATCGAATTAGGCAATATTTTGCTGTTTTCCAGGTTTTTGTGAATTTTCAGTCCATGGGTATTAATTCATATATATACGATAAAAATGATGCAAACACATAATTGATTAGATAATAACCTTAAATACTTCATTTTCAATCTATTTGAAAATATATTTTTTCATATATTTCATATATTTTCATATATTTGTTTCTCGTTAAAATACTGATTAAGATATTGAAAAGGGGAGAAGTTCGTTTTTTATTGCATATAGCGACGTTTCAGCCGGATTAGAGCGGTTTTACGTGTACATCTTCCCTCGTTAATATAAACGGAAAATCAAGAACATTATAGTTAATTCTAGTGAAAACACATTGTTTTTTATCATTTGTATTGGAAACAACATTGTCATATGTCTTTTCTTGGAACTAAATAATACGAAACCCCGCTCTATGATTTGAAGGTAAAATCTTCAAATATGGTAAAATAGTGACTTTTTCACGTTAATCATGTAGTTTGATATTACGCAAATATATTCATTTTTACCAATATTTCGATACTATTACATGCAGTATCACGATATGTGATTATGCCTTCAAATCTCAGAATTTCGCATAATATTGCATTTTAAGCAAGTTTTCTTGCATTTTGTTTCGTACGAAAAATCATCATATTTAGCAATATTTTGACGTTTATCATCCCCTTTTCCTTCATGTGATTTAAATAAAATATCATCGAATTAGCCAATATTTTGCCGTTTTCCACGTTTTTGTGAATTTTCAGTCCATGGGTATTAATTCATATATATACGATAAAAATGATGCAAACACATAATTGATTAGATAATAACCTTAAATACTTCATTTTCAATCTATTTGAAAATATATTTTTCATATATTTCATATATTTTCATATATTTGCTTCTCGTTAAAATACTGATTAAGATATTGAAAAGGGGAGAAGTTCGGTTTTTTTTTGCATATATCGACGTTTCAGCCGGATTAGAGCGGTTTTAAGTGTACATCTTCCCTCGTTAATATAAACGGAAAATCAAGAACATTATAGTTAATTCTAATGAAAACACATTGTTTTTTATCATTTGTATTGGAAACAACATTGTCATATGTCTTTTCTTGGAACTAAATAATACGAAACCTCGCTCTATGATTTGAAGGTAAAATCCTCAAATATGGTAAAATAGTGACTTTTTCACGTTAATCATGTAGTTTGATATTACGCAAATTTATTCATTTCTACCAATATTTCGATACTTTTTCATGTAGTATCACGATATGTGATTTGGCCTTCAAATCTCAGAATTTCGCATAATATTGCATTTTAAGCAAGTTTTCTTGCATTTTGTTTCGTACGAAAAATCATCAAATTTAGTAATATTTTGACGTTTATCATCTCATTTTCCTTCATGTTATTTGAATAAAATATCAACGAATTAGGCAGTATTTTGCAGTTTTCCACGTTTTTGTGAATTTTCAGTCCATGGGTATTAATTCATATATATACGATAAAAATGATGCAAACACATAATTGATTAGATAATAACCTTAAATACTTAATTTTCAATCTTCTATTTGTTTCTCGTTAAAATACTGAGTAAGATACTGAAAAGGGGAGAAGTTCGGTTTTTATTGCATATATCGACGTTTCAGCCGGATTAGAGCGGTTTTACGTGTACATCTTCCCTCGTTAATATAAACGGAAAATCAAGAACATTATAGTTAATTCTAGTGAAAACACATTGTTTTTTATCATTTGTATTGGAAACAACATTGTCATATGTCTTTTCTTGGAACTAAATAATACGAAACCTCGCTCTATGATTTGAAGGTAAAATCCTCAAATATGGTAGAATAGTGACTTTTTCACGTTAATCATGTAGTTTGATATTACGCAAATATATTCATTTTTACCAATATTTCGATACTATTACATGCAGTATCACGATATGTGATTATGCCTTCAAATCTCAGAATTTCGCATAATATTGCATTTTAAGCAAGTTTTCTTGCATTTTGTTTCGTACGAAAAATCATCAAATTTAGCAATATTTTGACGTTCATCATCCCCTTTTCCTTCATGTGATTTAAATAAAATATCATCGAATTAGGCAATATTTTGCCGTTTTCCACGTTTTTGTGAATTTTCAGTCCATGGGTATTAATTCATATATATACGATAAAAATGATGCAAACACATAATTGATTAGATAATAACCTTAAATACTTCATTTTCAATCGATTTGAAAATATATTTTTCATATATTTCATATATTTTCATATATTTGCTTCTCGTTAAAATACTGATTAAGATATTGAAAAGGGGAGAAGTTCGGTTTTTTTTTGCATATATCGACGTTTCAGCCGGATTAGAGCGGTTTTAAGTGTACATCTTCCCTCGTTAATATAAACGGAAAATCAAGAACATTTAGTTAATTCTAATGAAAACACATTGTTTTTTATCATTTATATTGGAAACAACATTGTCATATGTCTTTTCTTGGAACTAAATAATACGAAACCTCGCTCTATGATTTGAAGGTAAAATCCTCAAATATGGTAAAATAGTGACTTTTTCACGTTAATCATGTAGTTTGATATTACGCAAATTTATTCATTTCTACCAATATTTCGATACTTTTTCATGTAGTATCACGATATGTGATTTGGCCTTCAAATCTCAGAATTTCGCATAATATTGCATTTGAAGCAAGTTTTCTTGCATTTTGTTTCGTACGAAAAATCATCAAATTTAGTAATATTTTGACGTTTATCATCTCATTTTCCTTCATGTTATTTGAATAAAATATCATCGAATTAGGCAGTATTTTGCCGTTTTCCACGTTTTTGTGAATTTTCAGTCCATGGGTATTAATTCATATATATACGATAAAAATGATGCAAACACATACTTGATTAGATAATAACCTTAAATACTTAATTTTCAATCATCTATTTGTTTCTCGTTAAAATACTGAGTAAGATATTGAAAAGGGGAAAAGTTCGGTTTTTATTGCATATATCGACGTTTCAGCCGGATTAGAGCGGTTTTACGTGTACATCTTCCCTCGTTAATATAAACGGAAAATCAAGAACATTATAGTTAATTCTAGTGAAAACACATTGTTTTTTATCATTTGTATTGGAAGCAACATTGTCATATGTCTTTTCTTGGAACTAAATAATACGAAACCTCGCTCTATGATTTGGAGTTAAAATCCTCAAATATGGTTAAATAGTGACTTTTTCACGTTTTTCATGTAGTTTGATATTACGTAAATATATTCATTTTTACCAATATTTCGATACTATTTCATGTAGTATCACAATATGTGATTTGGCCTTCAAATCTCAGAATTTCGCATAATATTGCATTTTAAGCAAGTTTTCTTGCATTTTGTTTCGTACGAAAAATCATCAAATTTAGCAATATTTTGACGTTTATCATCTCCTTTCCTTCATGTGATTAAAACAAAATATCATCGAGTTAGGCAATATTTTTCCGTTTTCCACGTTTTTGTGAATTTTCCGTCTATGGGTATTAATTCATATATATACGATAAAAATGATGCAAACACATAATTGATTAGATAATAACCTTAAATACTTCATTTCAATCATCTATTTGTTTCTCGTTAAAATACTGAGTAAGATATTGAAAAGTGGAGAAGTTCGGTTTTATTGCATATATCAACGTTTCAGCCTGATTAGAGCGGTTTTACGTGTACATCTTCCCTTGTTAATATAAACGGAAAATCAAGAACCTTATAGTTAATTCTAATGAAAACACATTGTTTTTTATCATTTGTATTGGAAACAACATTGTCATATGTCTTTTCTTGGTACTAAATAATACGAAACCTCGCTCTATGATTTGAAGGTAAAATCCTCAAATATGGTAAAATAGTGACTTTTCCACGTTAATCATGTAGTTTGATATTACGCACATATATTCATTTGTACCAATATTTCGATACTATTTCATGTAGTATCACGATATGTGATTTGGCCTTCAAATCTCAGAATTTCGCATAATATTGCATTTTAAGCAAGTTTTCTTGCATTTTGTTTCGTACGAAAAATCATCAAATTTAGCAATATTTTGACGGTTATCATCCCCTTTTCCTTCATGTGATTTAAATAAAATATCATCTAATTAGGCAATATTTTGCCGTTTTCCACGTTTTTGTGAATTTTCAGTCCATGGGTATTAATTCATATATATACGATAAAAATGATGCAAACACATAATTGATTAGATAATAACCTTAAATACTTCATTTTCAATCTATTTGAAAATATATTTTTCATATATTTCATATATTTTCATATATTTGTTTCTCGTTAAAATACTGATTAAGATATTGAAAAGGGGAGAAGTTCGGTTTTTATTGCATATAGCGACGTTTCAGCCGGATTAGAGCGGTTTTACGTGTACATCTTCCCTCGTTAATATAAACGGAAAATCAAGAACATTATAGTTAATTCTAGTGAAAACACATTGTTTTTTATCATTTGTATTGGAAACAACATTGTCATATGTCTTTTCTTGGAACTAAATAATACGAAACCTCGCTCTATGATTTGAAGGTAAAATCCTCAAATATGGTAAAATAGTGACTTTTCCACGTTATTCATGTAGTTTGATATTACGCACATATATTCATTTTTACCAATATTTCGATACTATTTCATGTCGTATCACGATATGTGATTTGGCCTTCAAATCTCAGAATTTCGCATAATATTGCATTTTAAGAAAGTTTTCTTGCATTTTGTTTCGTACGAAAAATCATCGAATTTAGCAATATTTTGACGTTTATCATCCCCTTTTCCTTTATTTGATTTAAACAAAATATCATCGAATTAGGCAATATTTTGCCGTTTTTCCACGTTTTTATGAATTTTCAGTCTATGGGTATTAATTCATTATATATACGATAAAAATGATGCAAACACATAATTGATTAGATAATAACCTAAAATACTTCATTTTCAATCTATTTGAAAATATATTTTTCATATATTTCATATATTTTCATATATTTGTTTCTCGTTAAAATACTGAGTAAGATATTGAAAAGGGGAGAAGTTCGGTTTTTATTGCATATATCGACGTTTCAGCCTGATTAGAGCGGTTTTACGTGTACATCTTCCCTTGTTAATATAAACGGAAAATCAAGAACATTATAGTTAATTCTAATAAAAACACATTGTTTTTTATCATTTGTATTGGAAACAACATTGTCATATGTCTTTTCTTGGAACTAAATAATACGAAACCTCGCTCTATGATTTGAAGGTAAAAATCCTCATATATGGTAAAATAGTGACTTTTCCACGTTAATCATGTAGTTTGATATTACGCACATATATTCATTTTTACCAATATTTCGATACTATTTCATGTAATATCACGATATGTGATCTGGCCTTCAAATCTCAGAATTTCGCATAATATTGCATTTTAAGCAAGTTTTCTTGCATTTTGTTTCGTACGAAAAATCATCGAATTTACCAATATTTTGACGTTTATCATCCCCTTTTCCTTCATGTTATTTGAATAAAATATCATCGAATTAGGCAGTATTTTGCCGTTTTCCACGTTTTTGTGAATTTTCAGTCCATGGGTATTAATTCATATATATACGATAAAAATTATGGAAACACATAATTGAGTAGATAATAACCTTAAATACTTAATTTTCAATCATCAATTTGTTTCTCGTTAAAATACTGAGTAAGATATTGAAAAGGGGAGAAGTTCGGTTTTTATTGCATATATCGACGTTTCAGCCGGATTAGAGCGGTTTTACGTGTACATCTTCCCTCGTTAATATAAACGGAAAATCAAGAACATTATAGTTAATTCTAATGAAAACACATTGATTTTTATCATTTGTATTGGAAAGAACATTGTCATATGTCTTTTCTTGGAACTAAATAATACGAAACCTCGCTCTATGATTTGAAGGTAAAATCCTCAAATATGGTAAAATAGTGACTTTTCCACGTTATTCATGTAGTTTGATATTACGCACTTATATTCATTTTTACCAATATTTCGATACTATTTCATGTAGTATCACGATATGTGATTTGGCCTTCAAATCTCAGAATTTCGCATAATATTGCATTTGAAGCAAGTTTTCTTGCATTTTGTTTCGTACGAAAATTCATCGAATTTACCAATATTTTGACGTTTATCATCCCCTTTTCCTTCATGTGATTTAAATAAAATATCATCGAATTAGGCAATATTTTGCTGTTTTCCAAGTTTTTGTGAATTTTCAGTCCATGGGTATTAATTCATATATATACGATAAAAATGATGCAAACACATAATTGATTAGATAACCTTAAATACTTCATTTTCAATCTATTTGAAAATATATTTTTCATATATTTCATATATTTTCATATATTTGCTTCTCGTTAAAATAATGATTAAGATATTGAAAAGGGGAGAAGTTCGTTTTTTTTTTGCATATATCGACGTTTCAGCCGGATTAGAGCGGTTTTAAGTGTACATCTTCCCTCGTTAATATAAACGGAAAATCAAGAACATTATAGTTAATTCTAATGAAAACGCATTGTTTTTTATCATTTGTATTGGAAACAACATTGTCATATGTCTTTTCTTGGAACTAAATAATACGAAACCTCGCTCTATGATTTGAAGGTAAAATCCTCAAATATGGTAAAATAGTGACTTTTTCACGTTAATCATGTAGTTTGATATTACGCAAATTTATTCATTTCTACCAATATTTCGATACTTTTTCATGTAGTATCACGATATGTGATTTGGCCTTCAAATCTCAGAATTTCGCATAATATTGCATTTTAAGCAAGTTTTCTTGCATTTTGTTTCGTACGAAAATTCATCGAATTTACCAATATTTTGACGTTTATCATCCCCTTTTCCTTCATGTGATTTAAATAAAATATCATCGAATTAGGCAATATTTTGCTGTTTTCCAAGTTTTTGTGAATTTTCAGTCCATGGGTATTAATTCATATATATACGATAAAAATGATGCAAACACATAATTGATTAGATAACCTTAAATACTTCATTTTCAATCTATTTGAAAATATATTTTTCATATATTTCATATATTTTCATATATTTGCTTCTCGTTAAAATAATGATTAAGATATTGAAAAGGGGAGAAGTTCGTTTTTTTTTTGCATATATCGACGTTTCAGCCGGATTAGAGCGGTTTTAAGTGTACATCTTCCCTCGTTAATATAAACGGAAAATCAAGAACATTATAGTTAATTCTAATGAAAACACATTGTTCTTTATCATTTGTATTGGAAACAACATTGTCATATGTCTTTTCTTGGAACTAAATAATACGAAACCTCGCTCTATGATTTGAAGGTAAAATCCTCAAATATGGTAAAATAGTGACTTTTTCACGTTAATCATGTAGTTTGATATTACGCCAATTTATTCATTTCTACCAATATTTCGATACTTTTTCATGTAGTATCACGATATGTGATTTGGCCTTCAAATCTCAGAATTTCGCATAATATTGCATTTTAAGCAAGTTTTCTTGCATTTTGTTTCGTACGAAAAATCATCAAATTTAGTAATATTTTGACGTTTATCATCTCATTTTCCTTCATGTTATTTGAATAAAATATCATCGAATTAGGCAGTATTTTGCCGTTTTCCACGTTTTTGTGAATTTTCAGTCCATGGGTATTAATTCATATATATACGATAAAAATGATGCAAACACATAATTGATTAGATAATAACCTTAAATACTTAATTTTCAATCATCTATTTGTTTCTCGTTAAAATACTGAGTAAGATATTGAAAAGGGGAGAAGTTCGGTTTTTATTGCATATATCGACGTTTCAGCCGGATTAGAGCGGTTTTACGTGTACATCTTCCCTTGTTAATATAAACGGAAAATCAAGAACATTATAGTTAATTCTAATGAAAACACATTGATTTTTATCATTTGTATTGGAAACAACATTGTCATATGTCTTTTCTTGGTACTAAATAATACGAAACCTCGCTCTATGATTTGAAGGTAAAATCCTCAAATATGGTAAAATAGTGACTTTTCCACGTTAATCATGTAGTTTGATATTACGCACATATATTCATTTGTACCAATATTTCGATACTATTTCATGTAGTATCACGATATGTGATTTGGCCTTCAAATCTCAGAATTTCGCATAATATTGCATTTTAAGCAAGTTTTCTTGCATTTTGTTTCGTACGAAAAATCATCAAATTTAGCAATATTTTGACGGTTATCATCCCCTTTTCCTTCATGTGATTTAAATAAAATATCATCTAATTAGGCAATATTTTGCCGTTTTCCACGTTTTTGTGAATTTTCAGTCCATGGGTATTAATTCATATATATACGATAAAAATGATGCAAACACATAATTGATTAGATAATAACCTTAAATACTTCATTTTCAATCTATTTGAAAATATATTTTTCATATATTTCATATATTTTCATATATTTGTTTCTCGTTAAAATACTGATTAAGATATTGAAAAGGGGAGAAGTTCGGTTTTTATTGCATATAGCGACGTTTCAGCCGGATTAGAGCGGTTTTACGTGTACATCTTCCCTCGTTAATATAAACGGAAAATCAAGAACATTATAGTTAATTCTAGTGAAAACACATTGTTTTTTATCATTTGTATTGGAAACAACATTGTCATATGTCTTTTCTTGGAACTAAATAATACGAAACCTCGCTCTATGATTTGAAGGTAAAATCCTCATATATGGTAAAATAGTGACTTTTTCACGTTAATCATGTAGTTTGATATTACGCAAATATATTCATTTTTACCAATATTTCGATACTATTACATGTAGTATCACGATATGTGATTATGCCTTCAAATCTCAGAATTTCGCATAATATTGCATTTTAAGCAAGTTTTCTTGCATTTTGTTTCGAACGAAAAATCATCGAATTTACCAATATTTTGACGTTTATCATCCCCTTTTCCTTCATGTGATTTAAATAAAATATCATCGAGTTAGGCAATATTTTTCCGTTTTCCACGTTTTTGTGAATTTTCCGTCCATGGGTATTAATTCATATATATACGATAAAAATGATGCAAACACATAATTGATTAGATAATAACCTTAAATACTTCATTTCAATCATCTATTTGTTTCTCTTTAAAATACTGAGTAAGATATTGAAAAGGGGAGAAGTTCGGTTTTTATTACATATATCGACGTTTCAGCCTGATTAGAGCGGTTTTACGTGTACATCTTCCCTTGTTAATATAAACGGAAAATCAAGAACATTATAGTTAATTCTAATGAAAACACATTGATTTTTATCATTTGTATTGGAAACAACATTGTCATATGTCTTTTCTTGGATCTAAATAATACGAAACCTCGCTCTATGATTTGAAGGTAAAATCCTCAAATATGGTAAAATAGTGACTTTTCCACGTTAATCATGTAGTTCGATATTACGCACATATATTCATTTTTACCAATATTTCGATTCTATTTCATGTAGTATCACGATATGTGATTTGGCCTTCAAATCTCAGAATTTCGCATAATATTGCATTTTAAGCAAGTTTTCTTGCATTTTGTTTCGTACGAAAAATCATCGAATTTACCAATATTTTGACGTTTATCATCCCCTTTTCCTTCATGTGATTTAAATAAAATATCATCGAATTAGGCAATATTTTGCCGTTTTCCACGTTTTTGTGAATTTTCAGTCCATGGGTATTAATTCATATATATACGATAAAAATGATGCAAACACATAATTGATTAGATAATAACCTTAAATACTTCATTTTCAATCTATTTGAAAATATATTTTTCATATATTTCATATATTTTCATATATTTGCTTCTCGTTAAAATACTGATTAAGATATTGAAAAGGGGAGAAGTTCGTTTTTTTTTTGCATATATCGACGTTTCAGCCGGATTAGAGCGGTTTTAAGTGTACATCTTCCCTCGTTAATATAAACGGAAAATCAAGAACATTATAGTTAATTCTAATGAAAACACATTGTTTTTTATCATTTGTATTGGAAACAACATTGTCATATGTCTTTTCTTGGAACTAAATAATACGAAACCTCGCTCTATGATTTGAAGGTAAAATCCTCAAATATGGTAAAATAGTGAATTTTCACGTTAATCATGTAGTTTGATATTACGCAAATTTATTCATTTCTACCAATATTTCGATACTTTTTCATGTAGTATCACGATATGTGATTTGGCCTTCAAATCTCAGAATTTCGCATAATATTGCATTTTAAGCAAGTTTTCTTGCATTTTGTTTCGTACGAAAAATCATCAAATTTAGTAATATTTTGACGTTTATCATCTCATTTTCCTTCATGTTATTTGAATAAAATATCGTAGAATTAGGCAGTATTTTGCCATTTTCCACGTTTTTGTGAATTTTCAGTCCATGGGTATTAATTCATATATATACGATAAAAATGATGCAAACACATAATTGATTAGATAATAACCTTAAATACTTAATTTTCAATCATCTATTTGTTTCTCGTTAAAATACTGAGTAAGATATTGAAAAGGGGAGAAGTTCGGTTTTTATTGCATATATCGACGTTTCAGCCGGATTAGAGCGGTTTTACGTGTACATCTTCCCTCGTTAATATAAACGGAAAGTCAAGAACATTATAGTTAATTCTAATGAAAACACATTGTTTTTTATCATTTGTATTGGAAACAACATTGTCATATGTCTTTTCTTGGAACTAAATAATACGAAACCTCGCTCTATGATTTGAAGGTAAAATCCTCAAATATGGTAAAATAGTGACTTTTCCACGTTATTCATGTAGTTTGATATTACGCACATATATTCATTTTTACCAATATTTCGATACTATTTCAAGTAGTATCACGATATGTGATTTGGCCTTCAAATCTCAGAATTTCGCATAATATTGCATTTGAAGCAAGTTTTCTTGCATTTTGTTTCGTACGAAAATTCATCGAATTTACCAATATTTTGACGTTTATCATCCCCTTTTCCTTCATGTGATTTAAATAAAATATCATCGAATTAGGCAATATTTTGCTGTTTTCCACGTTTTTGTGAATTTTCAGTCCATGGGTATTAATTCATATATATACGATAAAAATGATGCAAACACATAATTGATTAGATAATAACCTTAAATACTTCATTTTCAATCTATTTGAAAATATATTTTTCATATATTTCATATATTTTCATATATTTGTTTCTCGTTAAAATACTGATTAAGATATTGAAAAGGGGAGAAGTTCGGTTTTTATTGCATATAGCGACGTTTCAGCCGGATTAGAGCGGTTTTACGTGTACATCTTCCCTCGTTAATATAAACGGAAAATCAAGAACATTATAGTTAATTCTAGTGAAAACACATTGTTTTTTATCATTTGTATTGGAAACAACATTGTCATATGTCTTTTCTTGGAACTAAATAATACGAAACCTCGCTCTATGATTTGAAGGTAAAATCCTCAAATATGGTAAAATAGTGACTTTTTCACGTTAATCATGTAGTTTGATATTACGCAAATATATTCATTTTTACCAATATTTCGATACTATTACATGCAGTATCACGATATGTGATTATGCCTTCAAATCTCAGAATTTCGCATAATATTGCATTTTAAGCAAGTTTTCTTGCATTTTGTTTCGTACGAAAAATCATCAAATTTAGCAATATTTTGACGTTTATCATCTCCTTTTCCTTCATGTGATTTAAACAAAATATCATCGAGTTAGGCAATATTTTTCCGTTTTCCACGTTTTTGTGAATTTTCCGTCCATGGGTATTAATTCATATATATACGATAAAAATGATGCAAACACATAATTGATTAGATAATAACCTTAAATACTTCATTTCAATCACCTATTTGTTTCTCGTTAAAATACTGAGTAAGATATTGAAAAGGGGAGAAGTTCGGTTTTTATTGCATATATCGACGTTTCAGCCTGATTAGAGCGGTTTTACGTGTACATCTTCCCTTGTTAATATAAACGGAAAATCAAGAACATTATAGTTAATTCTAATGAAAACACATTGATTTTTATCATTTGTATTGGAAACAACATTGTCATATGTCTTTTCTTGGATCTAAATAATACGAAACCTCGCTCTATGATTTGGAGTTAAAATCCTCAAATATGGTTAAATAGTGACTTTTTCACGTTTTTCATGTAGTTTGATATTACGTAAATATATTCATTTTTACCAATATTTCGATACTATTTCATGTAGTATCACAATATGTGATTTGGCCTTCAAATCTCAGAATTTCGCATAATATTGCATTTTAAGCAAGTTTTCTTGCATTTTGTTTCGTACGAAAAATCATCAAATTTAGCAATATTTTGACGTTTATCATCTCCTTTCCTTCATGTGATTTAAACAAAATATCATCGAGTTAGGCAATATTTTTCCGTTTTCCACGTTTTTGTGAATTTTCCGTCCATGGGTATTAATTCATATATATACGATAAAAATGATGCAAACACATAATTGATTAGATAATAACCTTAAATACTTAATTTCAATCATCTATTTGTTTCTCGTTAAAATACTGAGTAAGATATTGAAAAGTGGAGAAGTTCGGTTTTTATTGCATATATCAACGTTTCAGCCTGATTAGAGCGGTTTTACGTGTACATCTTCCCTTGTTAATATAAACGGAAAATCAAGAACCTTATAGTTAATTCTAATGAAAACACATTGTTTTTTATCATTTGTATTGGAAACAACATTGTCATATGTCTTTTCTTGGTACTAAATAATACGAAACCTCGCTCTATGATTTGAAGGTAAAATCCTCAAATATGGTAAAATAGTGACTTTTCCACGTTAATCATGTAGTTTGATATTACGCACATATATTCATTTGTACCAATATTTCGATACTATTTCATGTAGTATCACGATATGTGATTTGGCCTTCAAATCTCAGAATTTCGCATAATATTGCATTTTAAGCAAGTTTTCTTGCATTTTGTTTCGTACGAAAAATCATCAAATTTAGCAATATTTTGACGGTTATCATCCCCTTTTCCTTCATGTGATTTAAATAAAATATCATCTAATTAGGCAATATTTTGCCGTTTTCCACGTTTTTGTGAATTTTTAGTCCATGGGTATTAATTCATATATATACGATAAAAATGATGCAAACACATAATTGATTAGATAATAACCTTAAATACTTCATTTTCAATCTATTTGAAAATATATTTTTCATATATTTCATATATTTTCATATATTTGTTTCTCGTTAAAATACTGATTAAGATATTGTAAAGGGGAGAAGTTCGGTTTTTATTGCATATAGCGACGTTTCAGCCGGATTAGAGCGGTTTTACGTGTACATCTTCCCTCGTTAATATAAACGGAAAATCAAGAACATTATAGTTAATTCTAGTGAAAACACATTGTTTTTTATCATTTGTATTGGAAACAACATTGTCATATGTCTTTTCTTGGAACTAAATAATACGAAACCTCGCTCTATGATTTGAAGGTAAAATCCTCATATATGGTAAAATAGTGACTTTTTCACGTTAATCATGTAGTTTGATATTACGCAAATATATTCATTTTAACCAATATTTCGATACTATTACATGTAGTATCACGATATGTGATTATGCCTTCAAATCTCAGAATTTCGCATAATATTGCATTTTAAGCAAGTTTTCTTGCATTTTGTTTCGAACGAAAAATCATCAAATTAAGCAATATTTTGACGTTTATCACCTCCTTTTCCTTCATGTGATTTAAACAAAATATCATCGAGTTAAGCAATATTTTTCCGTTTTCCACGTTTTTGGGAATTTTCCGTCCATGGGTATTAATTCATATATATACGATAAAAATGATGCAAACACATAATTGATTAGATAATAACCTTAAATACTTCATTTCAATCATCTATTTGTTTCTCTTTAAAATACTGAGTAAGATATTGAAAAGGGGAGAAGTTCGGTTTTTATTACATATATCGACGTTTCAGCCTGATTAGAGCGGTTTTACGTGTACATCTTCCCATGTTAATATAAACGGAAAATCAAGAACATTATAGTTAATTCTAATGAAAACACATTGATTTTTATCATTTGTATTGGAAACAACATTGTCATATGTCTTTTCTTGGATCTAAATAATATGAAACCTCGCTCGATGATTTGAAGGTAAAATCCTCAAATATGGTAAAATAGTGACTTTTCCACGTTAATCATGTAGTTTGATATTACGCACATATATTCATTTTTACCAATATTTCGATACTATTTCATGTAGTATCACGATATGTGATTTGGCCTTCAAATCTCAGAATTTCGCATAATATTGCATTTTAAGCAAGTTTTCTTGCATTTTGTTTCGTACGAAAAATCATCGAATTTACCAATATTTTGACGTTTATCATCCCCTTTTCCTTCATGTGATTTAAATAAAATATCATCGAATTAGGCAATATTTTGCCGTTTTCCACGTTTTTGTGAATTTTCAGTCCATGGGTATTAATTCATATATATACGATAAAAATGATGCAAACACATAATTGATTAGATAATAACCTTAAATACTTCATTTTCAATCTATTTGAAAATATATTTTTCATATATTTCATATATTTTCATATATTTGTTTCTAGTTAAAATACTGATTAAGATATTGAAAAGGGGAGAAGTTCGGTTTTTATTGCATATATCGACGTTTCAGCCGGATTAGAGTGGTTTTACGTGTACATCTTCCCTTGTTAATATAAACGGAAAATCAAGAACATTATAGTTAATTCTAATGAAAACACATTGTTTTTTATCATTTGTATTGGAAACAACATTGTCATATGTCTTTTCTTGGAACTAAATAATACGAAACCTCGCTCTATGATTTGAAGGTAAAATCCTCATATATGGTAAAATAGTGACTTTTTCACGTTAATCATGTAGTTTGATATTACGCAAATATATTCATTTTTACCAATATTTCGATACTTTTTCATGTAGTATCACGATATGTGATTTGGCCTTCAAATCTCAGAATTTCGCATAATATTGCATTTTAAGCAAGTTTTCTTGCATTTTGTTTCGTACGAAAAATCATCAAATTTAGCAATATTTTGACGTTTATCATCTCCTTTTCCTTCATGTGATTTAAACAAAATATCATCGAGTTAGGCAATATTTTTCCGTTTTCCACGTTTTTGTGAATTTTCCGTCCATGGGTATTAATTCATATATATACGATAAAAATGATGCAAACACATAATTGATTAGATAATAACCTTAAATACTTCATTTCAATCATCTATTTGTTTCTCGTTAAAATACTGAGTAAGATATTGAAAAGGGGAGAAGTTCGGATTTTATTGCATATATCGACGTTTCAGCCTGATTAGAGCGATTTTACGTGTACATCTTCCCTTGTTAATATAAACGGAAAATCAAGAACATTATAGTTAATTCTAATGAAAACACATTGTTTTTTATCATTTGTATTGGAAACAACATTGTCATATGTCTTTTCTTGGAACTAAATAATACGAAACCTCGCTCTATGATTTGAAGGTAAAATCCTCAAATATGGTAAAATAGTGACTTTTCCACGTTATTCATGTAGTTTGATATTACGCACATATATTAATTTTTACCAATATTTCGAAACTATACATGTAGTATCACGATATGTGATTTGGCCTTCAAATCTCAGAATTTCGCATAATATTGCATTTGAAGCAAGTTTTCTTGCATTTTGTTTCGTACGAAAATTCATCGAATTTACCAATATTTTGACGTTTATCATCCCCTTTTCCTTCATGTGATTTAAATAAAATATCATCGAATTAGGCAATATTTTGCTGTTTTCCACGTTTTTGTGAATTTTCAGTCCATGGGTATTAATTCATATATATACGATAAAAATGATGCAAACACATAATTGATTAGATAATAACCTTAAATACTTCATTTTCAATCTATTTGAAAATATATTTTTCATATATTTCATATATTTTCATATATTTGTTTCTCGTTAAAATACTGATTAAGATATTGAAAAGGGGAGAAGTTCGGTTTTTATTGCATATATCGACGTTTCAGCCGGATTAGAGCGGTTTTACGTGTACATCTTCCCTCGTTAATATAAACGGAAAATCAAGAACATTTTAGTTAATTCTAATGAAAACACATTGTTTTTTATCATTTGTATTGGAAACAACATTGTCATATGTCTTTTCTTGGAACTAAATAATACGAAACCTCGCTCTATGATTTGGAGTTAAAATCCTCAAATATGGTTAAATAGTGACTTTTTCACGTTTTTCATGTAGTTTGATATTACGTAAATATATTCATTTTTACCAATATTTCGATACTATTTCATGTAGTATCACAATATGTGATTTGGCCTTCAAATCTCAAAATTTCGCATAATATTGCATTTTAAGCAAGTTTTCTTGCATTTTGTTTCGTACGAAAAATCATCAAATTTAGCAATATTTTGACGTTTATCATCTCCTTTCCTTCATGTGATTTAAACAAAATATCATCGAGTTAGGCAATATTTTTCCGTTTTCCACGTTTTTGTGAATTTTCCGTCCATGGGTATTAATTCATATATATACGATAAAAATGATGCAAACACATAATTGATTAGATAATAACCTTAAATACTTAATTTCAATCATCTATTTGTTTCTCGTTAAAATACTGAGTAAGATATTGAAAAGTGGAGAAGTTCGGTTTTTATTGCATATATCAACGTTTCAGCCTGATTAGAGCGGTTTTACGTGTACATCTTCCCTTGTTAATATAAACGGAAAATCAAGAACCTTATAGTTAATTCTAATGAAAACACATTGTTTTTTATCATTTGTATTGGAAACAACATTGTCATATGTCTTTTCTTGGTACTAAATAATACGAAACCTCGCTCTATGATTTGAAGGTAAAATCCTCAAATATGGTAAAATAGTGACTTTTCCACGTTAATCATGTAGTTTGATATTACGCACATATATTCATTTGTACCAATATTTCGATACTATTTCATGAAGTATCACGATATGTGATTTGGCCTTCAAATCTCAGAATTTCGCATAATATTGCATTTTAAGCAAGTTTTCTTGCATTTTGTTTCGTACGAAAAAACATCAAATTTAGCAATATTTTGACGTTTATCATCCCCTTTTCCTTCATGTGATTTAAATAAAATATCATCTAATTAGGCAATATTTTGCCGTTTTCCACGTTTTTGTGAATTTTCAGTCCATGGGTATTAATTCATATATATACGATAAAAATGATGCAAACACATAATTGATTAGATAATAACCTTAAATACTTCATTTTCAATCTATTTGAAAATATATTTTTCATATATTTCATATATTTTCATATATTTGTTTCTCGTTAAAATACTGATTAAGATATTGTAAAGGGGAGAAGTACGGTTTTTATTGCATATATCGACGTTTCAGCCGGATTAGAGCGGTTTTACGTGTACATCTTCCCTCGTTAATATAAACGGAAAATCAAGAACATTATAGTTAATTCTAGTGAAAACACATTGTTTTTTATCATTTGTATTGGAAACAACATTGTCATATGTCTTTTCTTGGAACTAAATAATACGAAACCTCGCTCTATGATTTGAATGTAAAATCCTCATATATGGTAAAATAGTGACTTTTTCACGTTAATCATGTAGTTTGATATTACGCAAATATATTCATTTTTACCAATATTTCGATACTATTACATGTAGTATCACGATATGTGATTATGCCTTCAAATCTCAGAATTTCGCATAATATTGCATTTTAAGCAAGTTTTCTTGCATTTTGTTTCGAACGAAAAATCATCAAATTTAGCAATATTTTGACGTTTATCACCTCCTTTTCCTTCATGTGATTTAAACAAAATATCATCGAGTTAGGCAATATTTTTCCGTTTTCCACGTTTTTGGGAATTTTCCGTCCATGGGTATTAATTCATATATATACGATAAAAGTGATGCAAACACATAATTGATTAGATAATAACCTTAAATTCTTCATTTCAATCATCTATTTGTTTCTCTTTAAAATACTGAGTAAGATATTGAAAAGGGGAGAAGTTCGGTTTTTATTACATATATCGACGTTTCAGCCTGATTAGAGCGGTTTTACGTGTACATCTTCCCTTGTTAATATAAACGGAAAATCAAGAACATTATAGTTAATTCTAATGAAAATACATTGATTTTTATCATTTGTATTGGAAACAACATTGTCATATGTCTTTTCTTGGATCTAAATAATACGAAACCTCGCTCTATGATTTGAAGGTAAAATCCTCAAATATGGTAAAATAGTGACTTTTCCACGTTAATCACGTAGTTTGATATTACGCACATATATTCATTTTTACCAATATTTCGATACTATTTCATGTAGTATCACGATATGTGATTTGGCCTTCAAATCTCAGAATTTCGCATAATATTGCATTTTAAGCAAGTTTTCTTGCATTTTGTTTCGTACGAAAAATCACCGAATTTACCAATATTTTGACGTTTATCATCCCCTTTTCCTTCATGTGATTTAAATAAAATATCATCGAATAAGGCAATATTTTGCCGTTTTCCACGTTTTTGTGAATTTTCAGTCCATGGGTATTAATTCATATATATACGATAAAAATGATGCAAACACATAATTGATTAGATAATAACCTTAAATACTTCATTTTCAATCTATTTGAAAATATATTTTTCATATATTTCATATATTTTCATATATTTGTTTCTAGTTAAAATACTGATTAAGATATTGAAAAGGGGAGAAGTTCGGTTTTTATTGCATATATCGACGTTTCAGCCGGATTAGAGTGGTTTTACGTGTACATCTTCCCTCGTTAATATAAACGGAAAATCAAGAACATTATAGTTAATTCTAATGAAAACACATTGTTTTTTATCATTTGTATTGGAAACAACATTGTCATATGTCTTTTCTTGGAACTAAATAATACGAAACCTCGCTCTATGATTTGAAGGTAAAATCCTCAAATATGGTAAAATAGTGACTTTTTCACGTTAATCATGTAGTTTGATATTACGCAAATATATTCATTTTTACCAATATTTCGATACTTTTTCATGTAGTATCACGATATGTGATTTGGCCTTCAAATCTCAGAATTTCGCATAATTTTGCATTTTAAGCAAGTTTTCTTGCATTTTGTTTCGTACGAAAAATCATCGAATTTAGCAATATTTTGACGTTTATCATCCCCTTTTCCTTCATGTGATTTAAACAAAATATCATCGAATTAGGCAATATTTTGCCGTTTTCCACGTTTTTGAGAATTTTCAGTCCATGGGTATTACTTCATATATAAACGATGAAAATGATGCAAACACATAATTGATTAGATAATAACCTTAAATACTTCTTTTCAATCATCTATTTGTTTCACATTAAAATACTGAGTAAGATATTGAAAAGGGGAGAAGTTCGGATTTTATTGCATATATCGACGTTTCAGCCTGATTAGAGCGGTTTTACGTGTACATCTTCCCTTGTTAATATAAACGGAAAATCAAGAACATTATAGTTAATTCTAATGAAAACACATTGTTTTTTATCATTTGTATTGGAAACAACATTGTCATATGTCTTTTCTTGGAACTAAATAATACGAAACCTCGCTCTATGATTTGAAGGTAAAATCCTCAAATATGGTAAAATAGTGACATTTCCACGTTATTCATGTAGTTTGATATTACGCACATATATTCATTTTTACCAATATTTCGATACTATTTCATGTAGTATCACGATATGTGATTTGGCCTTCAAATCTCAGAATTTCGCATAATATTGCATTTGAAGCAAGTTTTCTTGCATTTTGTTTCGCACGAAAATTCATCGAATTTACCAATATTTTGACGTTTATCATCCCCTTTTCCTTCATGTGATTTAAATAAAATATCATCGAATTAGGCAATATTTTTGCTGTTTTCCACGTTTTTGTGAATTTTCAGTCCATGGGTATTAATTCATATATATACGATAAAAATGATGCAAACACATAATTGATTAGATAATAACCTTAAATACTTCATTTTCAATCTATTTGAAAATATATTTTTCATATATTTCATATATTTTCATATATTTGTTTCTTGTTAAAATACTGATTAAGATATTGAAAAGGGGAGAAGTTCGGTTTTTATTGCATATATCGACGTTTCAGCCGGATTAGAGCGGTTTTACGTGTACATCTTCCCTCGTTAATATAAACGGAAAATCAAGAACATTATAGTTAATTCTAATGAAAACACATTGTTTTTTATCATTTGTATTGGAAACAACATTGTCATATGTCTTTTCTTGGAACTAAATAATACGAAACCTCGCTCTATGATTTGAAGGTAAAATCCTCAAATATGGTAAAATAGTGACTTTTTCACGTTAATCATGTAGTTTGATATTACGCAAATATATTCATTTTTACCAATATTTCGATACTTTTTCATGTAGTATCACGATATGTGATTTGGCCTTCAAATCTCAGAATTTCGCATAATATTGCATTTTAAGCAAGTTTTCTTGCATTTTGTTTCGTACGAAAAATCATCAAATTTAGCAATATTTTGACGTTTATCATCTCCTTTTCCTTCATGTGATTTAAACAAAATATCATCGAGTTAGGCAATATTTTTCCGTTTTCCACGTTTTTGTGAATTTTCCGTCCATGGGTATTAATTCATATATATATACGATAAAAATGATGCAAACACATAATTGATTAGATAATAACCTTAAATACTTCATTTCAATCATCTATTTGTTTCTCGTTAAAATACTGAGTAAGATATTGAAAAGGGGAGAAGTTCGGATTTTATTGCATATATCGATGTTTCAGCCTGATTAGAGCGGTTTTACGTGTACATCTTCCCTTGTTAATATAAACGGAAAATCAAGAACATTATAGTTAATTCTAATGAAAACACATTGTTTTTTATCATTTGTATTGGAAACAACATTGTCATATGTCTTTTCTTGGAACTAAATAATACGAAACCTCGCTCTATGATTTGAAGGTAAAATCCTCAAATATGGTAAAATAGTGACTTTTCCACGTTATTCAAGTAGTTTGATATTACGCACATATATTCATTTTTACCAATATTTCGATACTATACATGTAGTATCACGATATGTGATTTGGCCTTCAAATCTCAGAATTTCGCATAATATTGCATTTTAAGCAAGTTTTCTTGCATTTTGTTTCGTACGAAAAATCATCGAATTTACCAATATTTTGACGTTTATCATCCCCTTTTCCTTCATGTGATTTAAATAAAATATCATCGAATAAGGCAATATTTTGCCGTTTTCCACGTTTTTGTGAATTTTCAGTCCATGGGTATTAATTCATATATATACGATAAAAATGATGCAAACACATAATTGATTAGATAATAACCTTAAATACTTCATTTTCAATCTATTTGAAAATATATTTTTCATATATTTCATATATTTTCATATATTTGTTTCTAGTTAAAATACTGATTAAGATATTGAAAAGGGGAGAAGTTCGGTTTTTATTGCATATATCGACGTTTCAGCCGGATTAGAGTGGTTTTACGTGTACATCTTCCCTCGTTAATATAAACGGAAAATCAAGAACATTATAGTTAATTATAATGAAAACACATTGTTTTTTATCATTTGTATTGGAAACAACATTGTCATATGTCTTTTCTTGGAACTAAATAATACGAAACCTCGCTCTATGATTTGAAGGTAAAATCCTCATATATGGTAAAATAGTGACTTTTTCACGTTAATCATGTAGTTTGATATTACGCAAATATATTCATTTTTACCAATATTTCGATACTTTTTCATGTAGTATCACGATATGTGATTTGGCCTTCAAATCTCAGAATTTCGCATAATATTGCATTTTAAGCAAGTTTTCTTGCATTTTGTTTCGTACGAAAAATCATCAAATTTAGCAATATTTTGACGTTTATCATCTCCTTTTCCTTCATGTGATTTAAACAAAATATCATCGAGTTAGGCAATATTTTTCCGTTTTCCACGTTTTTGTGAATTTTCCGTCCATGGGTATTAATTCATATATATACGATAAAAATGATGCAAACACATAATTGATTAGATAATAACCTTAAATACTTCATTTCAATCATCTATTTGTTTCTCGTTAAAATACTGAGTAAGATATTGAAAAGGGGAGAAGTTCGGATTTTATTGCATATATCGACGTTTCAGCCTGATTAGAGCGGTTTTACGTGTACATCTTCCCTTGTTAATATAAACGGAAAATCAAGAACATTATAGTTAATTCTAATGAAAACACATTGTTTTTTATCATTTGTATTGGAAACAACATTGTCATATGTCTTTTCTTGGAACTAAATAATACGAAACCTCGCTCTATGATTTGAAGGTAAAATCCTCAAATATGGTAAAATAGTGACATTTCCACGTTATTCATGTAGTTTGATATTACGCACATATATTCATTTTTACCAATATTTCGATACTATTTCATGTAGTATCACGATATGTGATTTGGCCTTCAAATCTCAGAATTTCGCATAATATTGCATTTGAAGCAAGTTTTCTTGCATTTTGTTTCGCACGAAAATTCATCGAATTTACCAATATTTTGACGTTTATCATCCCCTTTTCCTTCATGTGATTTAAATAAAATATCATCGAATTAGGCAATATTTTTGCTGTTTTCCACGTTTTTGTGAATTTTCAGTCCATGGGTATTAATTCATATATATACGATAAAAATGATGCAAACACATAATTGATTAGATAATAACCTTAAATACTTCATTTTCAATCTATTTGAAAATATATTTTTCATATATTTCATATATTTTCATATATTTGTTTCTTGTTAAAATACTGATTAAGATATTGAAAAGGGGAGAAGTTCGGTTTTTATTGCATATATCGACGTTTCAGCCGGATTAGAGCGGTTTTACGTGTACATCTTCCCTCGTTAATATAAACGGAAAATCAAGAACATTATAGTTAATTCTAATGAAAACACATTGTTTTTTATCATTTGTATTGGAAACAACATTGTCATATGTCTTTTCTTGGAACTAAATAATACGAAACCTCGCTCTATGATTTGAAGGTAAAATCCTCAAATATGGTAAAATAGTGACTTTTTCACGTTAATCATGTAGTTTGATATTACGCAAATATATTCATTTTTACCAATATTTCGATACTTTTTCATGTAGTATCACGATATGTGATTTGGCCTTCAAATCTCAGAATTTCGCATAATATTGCATTTTAAGCAAGTTTTCTTGCATTTTGTTTCGTACGAAAAATCATCAAATTTAGCAATATTTTGACGTTTATCATCTCCTTTTCCTTCATGTGATTTAAACAAAATATCATCGAGTTAGGCAATATTTTTCCGTTTTCCACGTTTTTGTGAATTTTCCGTCCATGGGTATTAATTCATATATATATACGATAAAAATGATGCAAACACATAATTGATTAGATAATAACCTTAAATACTTCATTTCAATCATCTATTTGTTTCTCGTTAAAATACTGAGTAAGATATTGAAAAGGGGAGAAGTTCGGATTTTATTGCATATATCGATGTTTCAGCCTGATTAGAGCGGTTTTACGTGTACATCTTCCCTTGTTAATATAAACGGAAAATCAAGAACATTATAGTTAATTCTAATGAAAACACATTGTTTTTTATCATTTGTATTGGAAACAACATTGTCATATGTCTTTTCTTGGAACTAAATAATACGAAACCTCGCTCTATGATTTGAAGGTAAAATCCTCAAATATGGTAAAATAGTGACTTTTCCACGTTATTCAAGTAGTTTGATATTACGCACATATATTCATTTTTACCAATATTTCGATACTATACATATAGTATCACGATATGTGATTTGGCCTTCAAATCTCAGAATTTCGCATAATATTGCATTTTAAGCAAGTTTTCTTGCATTTTGTTTCGTACGAAAAATCATCGAATTTACCAATATTTTGACGTTTATCATCCCCTTTTCCTTCATGTGATTTAAATAAAATATCATCGAATAAGGCAATATTTTGCCGTTTTCCACGTTTTTGTGAATTTTCAGTCCATGGGTATTAATTCATATATATACGATAAAAATGATGCAAACACATAATTGATTAGATAATAACCTTAAATACTTCATTTTCAATCTATTTGAAAATATATTTTTCATATATTTCATATATTTTCATATATTTGTTTCTAGTTAAAATACTGATTAAGATATTGAAAAGGGGAGAAGTTCGGTTTTTATTGCATATATCGACGTTTCAGCCGGATTAGAGTGGTTTTACGTGTACATCTTCCCTCGTTAATATAAACGGAAAATCAAGAACATTATAGTTAATTATAATGAAAACACATTGTTTTTTATCATTTGTATTGGAAACAACATTGTCATATGTCTTTTCTTGGAACTAAATAATACGAAACCTCGCTCTATGATTTGAAGGTAAAATCCTCATATATGGTAAAATAGTGACTTTTTCACGTTAATCATGTAGTTTGATATTACGCAAATATATTCATTTTTACCAATATTTCGATACTTTTTCATGTAGTATCACGATATGTGATTTGGCCTTCAAATCTCAGAATTTCGCATAATATTGCATTTTAAGCAAGTTTTCTTGCATTTTGTTTCGTACGAAAAATCATCAAATTTAGCAATATTTTGACGTTTATCATCTCCTTTTCCTTCATGTGATTTAAACAAAATATCATCGAGTTAGGCAATATTTTTCCGTTTTCCACGTTTTTGTGAATTTTCCGTCCATGGGTATTAATTCATATATATACGATAAAAATGATGCAAACACATAATTGATTAGATAATAACCTTAAATACTTCATTTCAATCATCTATTTGTTTCTCGTTAAAATACTGAGTAAGATATTGAAAAGGGGAGAAGTTCGGATTTTATTGCATATATCGACGTTTCAGCCTGATTAGAGCGGTTTTACGTGTACATCTTCCCTTGTTAATATAAACGGAAAATCAAGAACATTATAGTTAATTCTAATGAAAACACATTGTTTTTTATCATTTGTATTGGAAACAACATTGTCATATGTCTTTTCTTGGAACTAAATAATACGAAACCTCGCTCTATGATTTGAAGGTAAAATCCTCAAATATGGTAAAATAGTGACTTTTCCACGTTATTCATGTAGTTTGATATTACGCACATATATTCATTTTTACCAATATTTCGATACTATACATGTAGTATCACGATATGTGATTTGGCCTTCAAATCTCAGAATTTCGCATAATATTGCATTTGAAGCAAGTTTTCTTGCATTTTGTTTCGTACGAAAATTCATCGAATTTACCAATATTTTGACGTTTATCATCCCCTTTTCCTTCATGTGATTTAAATAAAATATCATCGAATTAGGCAATATTTTGCTGTTTTCCACGTTTTTGTGAATTTTCAGTCCATTGGTATTAATTCATATATATACGATAAAAATGATGCAAACACATAATTGATTAGATAATAACCTTAAATACTTCATTTTCAATCTATTTGAAAATATATTTTTCATATATTTCATATATTTTCATATATTTGTTTCTCGTTAAAATACTGATTAAGATATTGAAAAGGGGAGAAGTTCGGTTTTTATTGCATATATCGACGTTTCAGCCGGATTAGAGCGGTTTTACGTGTACATCTTCCCTCGTTAATATAAACGGAAAATCAAGAACATTATAGTTAATTCTAATGAAAACACATTGTTTTTTATCATTTGTATTGGAAACAACATTGTCATATGTCTTTTCTTGGAACTAAATAATACGAAAACTCGCTCGATGATTTGAAGGTAAAATCCTCATATATGGTAAAATAGTGATTTTTCACGTTAATCATGTAGTTTGATATTACGCAAATATATTCATTTTTACCAATATTTCGATACTATTTCATGTAGTATCACGATATGTGATTTGGCCTTCAAATCTCAGAATTTCGCATAATATTGCATTTTAAGCAAGTTTTCTTGCATTTTGTTTCGTACGAAAAATCATCGAATTTAGCAATATTTTGACGTTTATCATCCCCTTTTCCTTCATGTGATTTAAACAAAATATCATCTAATTAGGCAATATTTTGCCGTTTTCCACGTTTTTGTGAATTTTCAGTCCATGGGTATTACTTCATATATAAACGATAAAAATGATGCAAACACATAATTGATTAGATAATAACCTTAAATACTTCTTTTCAATCATCTATTTGTTTCACGTTAAAATACTGAGTAAGATATTGAAAAGGGGAGAAGTTCGGATTTTATTGCATATATCGACGTTTCAGCCTGATTAGAGCGGTTTTACGTGTACATCTTCCCTTGTTAATATAAACGGAAAATCAAGAACATTATAGTTAATTCTAATGAAAACACATTGTTTTTTATCATTTGTATTGGAAACAACATTGTCATATGTCTTTTCTTGGAACTAAATAATACGAAACCTCGCTCTATGATTTGAAGGTAAAATCCTCAAATATGGTAAAATAGTGACTTTTCCACGTTATTCATGTAGTTTGATATTACGCACATATATTCATTTTTACCAATATTTCGATACTATTTCATGTAGTATCACGATATGTGATTTGGCCTTCAAATCTCAGAATTTCGCATAATATTGCATTTGAAGCAAGTTTTCTTGCATTTTGTTTCGTACGAAAATTCATCGAATTTACCAATATTTTGACGTTTATCATCCCCTTTTCCTTCATGTGATTTAAATAAAATATCATCGAATTAGGCAATATTTTGCTGTTTTCCACGTTTTTGTGAATTTTCAGTCCATGGGTATTAATTCATATATATACGATAAAAATGATGCAAACACATAATTGATTTGATAATAACCTTAAATACTTCATTTTCAATCTATTTGAAAATATATTTTTCATATATTTCATATATTTTCATATATTTGTTTCTCGTTAAAATACTGATTAAGATATTGAAAAGGGGAGAAGTTCGGTTTTTATTGCATATATCGACGTTTCAGCCGGATTAGAGCGGTTTTACGTGTACATCTTCCCTCGTTAATATAAACGGAAAATCAAGAACATTATAGTTAATTCTAATGAAAACACATTGTTTTTTATCATTTGTATTGGAAACAACATTGTCATATGTCTTTTCTTGGAACTAAATAATACGAAACCTCGCTCGATGATTTGAAGGTAAAATCCTCATATATGGTAAAATAGTGATTTTTCACGTTAATCATGTAGTTTGATATTACGCAAATATATTCATTTTTACCAATATTTCGATACTATTTCATGTAGTATCACGATATGTGATTTGGCCTTCAAATCTCAGAATTTCGCATAATATTGCATTTTAAGCAAGTTTTCTTGCATTTTGTTTCGTACGAAAAATCATCGAATTTAGCAATATTTTGACGTTTATCATCCCCTTTTCCTTCATGTGATTTAAACAAAATATCATCGAATTAGGCAATATTTTGCCGTTTTCCACGTTTTTGTGAATTTTCAGTCCATGGGTATTACTTCATATATAAACGATAAAAATGATGCAAACACATAATTGATTAGATAATAACCTTAAATACTTCATTTCAATCATCTATTTGTTTCACGTTAAAATATTGAGTAAGATATTGAAAAGGGGAGAAGTTCGGATTTTATTGCATATATCGACGTTTCAGCCTGATTAGAGCGGTTTTACGTGTACATCTTCCCTTGTTAATATAAACGGAAAATCAAGAACATTATAGTTAATTCTAATGAAAACACATTGTTTTTTATCATTTGTATTGGAAACAACATTGTCATATGTCTTTTCTTGGAACTAAATAATACGAAACCTCGCTCTATGATTTGAAGGTAAAATCCTCAAATATGGTAAAATAGTGACATTTCCACGTTATTCATGTAGTTTGATATTACGCAAATATATTCATTTTTACCAATATTTCGATACTATTTCATGTAGTATCACGATATGTGATTTGGCCTTCAAATCTCAGAATTTCGCATAATATTGCATTTTAAGCAAGTTTTCTTGCATTTTGTTTCGCACGAAAATTCATCGAATTTACCAATATTTTGACGTTTATCATCCCCTTTTCCTTCATGTGATTTAAATAAAATATCATCGAATTAGGCAATATTTTGCTGTTTTCCACGTTTTTGTGAATTTTCAGTCCATGGGTATTAATTCATATATATACGATAAAAATGATGCAAACACATAATTGATTAGATAATTACCTTAAATACTTCATTTTCAATCTATTTGAAAATATATTTTTCATATATTTCATATATTTTCATATATTTGTTTCTCGTTAAAATACTGATTAAGATATTGAAAAGGGGAGAAGTTCGGTTTTTATTGCATATATCGACGTTTCAGCCGGATTAGAGCGGTTTTACGTGTACATCTTCCCTCGTTAATATAAACGGAAAATCAAGAACATTATAGTTAATTCTAATGAAAACACATTGTTTTTTGTCATTTGTATTGGAAACAACATTGTCATATGTCTTTTCTTGGAACTAAATAATACGAAACCTCGCTCGATGATTTGAAGGTAAAATCCTCATATATGGTAAAATAGTGATTTTTCACGTTAATCATGTAGTTTGATATTACGCAAATATATTCATTTTTACCAATATTTCGATACTATTTCATGTAGTATCACGATATGTGATTTGGCCTTCAAATCTCAGAATTTCGCATAATATTGCATTTTAAGCAAGTTTTCTTGCATTTTGTTTCGTACGAAAAATCATCGAATTTAGCAATATTTTGACGTTTATCATCCCCTTTTCCTTCATGTGATTTAAACAAAATATCATCGAATTAGGCATTATTTTGCCGTTTTCCACGTTTTTGTGAATTTTCAGTCCATGGGTATTACTTCATATATATACGATAAAAATGATGCAAACACATAATTGATTAGATAATAACCTTAAATACTTCATTTCAATCATCTATTTGTTTCACGTTAAAATACTGAGTAAGATATTGAAAAGGGGAGAAGTTCGGACTTTATTGCATATATCGACGTTTCAGCCTGATTAGAGCGGTTTTACGTGTACATCTTCCCTTGTTAATATAAACGGAAAATCAAGAACATTATAGTTAATTCTAATGAAAACACATTGTTTTTTATCATTTGTATTGGAAACAACATTGTCATATGTCTTTTCTTGGAACTAAATAATACGAAACCTCGCTCTATGATATGAAGGTAAAATCCTCAAATATGGTAAAATAGTGACATTTCCACGTTATTCATGTAGTTTGATATTACGCACATATATTCATTTTTACCAATATTTCGATACTATTTCATGTAGTATCACGATATGTGATTTGGCCTTCAAATCTCAGAATTTCGCATAATATTGCATTTGAAGCAAGTTTTCTTGCATTTTGTTTCGCACGAAAATTCATCGAATTTACCAATATTTTGACGTTTATCATCCCCTTTTCCTTCATGTGATTTAAATAAAATATCATCGAATTAGGCAATATTTTGCTGTTTTCCACGTTTTTGTGAATTTTCAGTCCATGGGTATTAATTCATATATATACGATAAAAATGATGCAAACACATAATTGATTAGATAATAACCTTAAATACTTCATTTTCAATCTATTTGAAAATATATTTTTCATATATTTCATATATTTTCATATATTTGTTTCTCGTTAAAATACTGATTAAGATATTGAAAAGGGGAGAAGTTCGGTTTTTATTGCATATATCGACGTTTCAGCCGGATTAGAGCGGTTTTACGTGTACATCTTCCCTCGTTAATATAAACGGAAAATCAAGAACATTATAGTTAATTCTAATGAAAACACATTGTTTTTTATCATTTGTATTGGAAACAACATTGTCATAGTCTTTTCTTGGAACTAAATAATACGAAACCTCGCTCGATGATTTGAAGGTAAAATCCTCATATATGGTAACATAGTTATTTTTCACGTTAATCATGTAGTTTGATATTACGCAAATATATTCATTTTTACCAATATTTCGATACTATTTCATGTAGTATCACGATATGTGATTTGGCCTTCAAATCTCAGAATTTCGCATAATATTGCATTTTAAGCAAGTTTTCTTGCATTTTGTTTCGTACGAAAAATCATCGAATTTGGCAATATTTTGACGTTTATCATCCCCTTTTCCTTCATGTGATTTAAACAAAATATCATCGAATTAGGCAATATTTTGCCGTTTTCCACGTTTTTGTGAATTTTCAGTCCTTGGGTATTACTTCATATATATACGATAAAAATGATGCAAACACATAATTGATTAGATAATAACCTTAAATACTTCATTTCAATCATCTATTTGTTTCACGTTAAAATACTGAGTAAGATATTGAAAAGGGGAGAAGTTCGGATTTTATTGCATATATCGACGTTTCAGCCTGATTAGAGCGGTTTTACGTGTACATCTTCCCTTGTTAATATAAACGGAAAATCAAGAACATTATAGTTAATTCTAATGAAAACACATTGTTTTTTATCATTTGTATTGGAAACAACATTATCATATGTCTTTTCTTGGAACTAAATAATACGAAACCTCGCTCGATGATTTGAAGGTAAAATCCTCATATATGGTAAAATAGTGATTTTTCACGTTAATCATGTAGTTTGATATTACGCAAATATATTCATTTTTACCAATATTTCGATACTATTTCATGTAGTATCACGATATGTGATTTGGCCTTCAAATCTCAGAATTTCGCATAATATTGCATTTTAAGCAAGTTTTCTTGCATTTTGTTTCGTACGAAAAATCATCGAATTTAGCAATATTTTGACGTTTATCATCCCCTTTTCCTTCATGTGATTTAAACAAAATATCATCGAATTAGGCATTATTTTGCCGTTTTCCACGTTTTTGTGAATTTTCAGTCCATGGGTATTACTTCATATATATACGATAAAAATGATGCAAACACATAATTGATTAGATAATAACCTTAAATACTTCATTTCAATCATCTATTTGTTTCACGTTAAAATACTGAGTAAGATATTGAAAAGGGGAGAAGTTCGGACTTTATTGCATATATCGACGTTTCAGCCTGATTAGAGCGGTTTTACGTGTACATCTTCCCTTGTTAATATAAACGGAAAATCAAGAACATTATAGTTAATTCTAATGAAAACACATTGTTTTTTATCATTTGTATTGGAAACAACATTGTCATATGTCTTTTCTTGGAACTAAATAATACGAAACCTCGCTCTATGATATGAAGGTAAAATCCTCAAATATGGTAAAATAGTGACATTTCCACGTTATTCATGTAGTTTGATATTACGCACATATATTCATTTTTACCAATATTTCGATACTATTTCATGTAGTATCACGATATGTGATTTGGCCTTCAAATCTCAGAATTTCGCATAATATTGCATTTGAAGCAAGTTTTCTTGCATTTTGTTTCACACGAAAATTCATCGAATTTACCAATATTTTGACGTTTATCATCCCCTTTTCCTTCATGTGATTTAAATAAAATATCATCGAATTAGGCAATATTTTGCTGTTTTCCACGATTTTGTGAATTTTCAGTCCATGGGTATTAATTCATATATATACGATAAAAATGATGCAAACACATAATTGATTAGATAATAACCTTAAATACTTCATTTTCAATCTATTTGAAAATATATTTTTCATATATTTCATATATTTTCATATATTTGTTTCTCGTTAAAATACTGATTAAGATATTGAAAAGGGGAGAAGTTCGGTTTTTATTGCATATATCGACGTTTCAGCCGGATTAGAGCGGTTTTACGTGTACATCTTCCCTCGTTAATATAAACGGAAAATCAAGAACATTATAGTTAATTCTAATGAAAACACATTGTTTTTTATCATTTGTATTGGAAACAACATTGTCATAGTCTTTTCTTGGAACTAAATAATACGAAACCTCGCTCGATGATTTGAAGGTAAAATCCTCATATATGGTAAAATAGTGATTTTTCACGTTAATCATGTAGTTTGATATTACGCAAATATATTCATTTTTACCAATATTTCGATACTATTTCATGTAGTATCACGATATGTGATTTGGCCTTCAAATCTCAGAATTTCGCATAATATTGCATTTTAAGCAAGTTTTCTTGCATTTTGTTTCGTACGAAAAATCATCGAATTTGGCAATATTTTGACGTTTATCATCCCCTTTTCCTTCATGTGATTTAAACAAAATATCATCGAATTAGGCAATATTTTGCCGTTTTCCACGTTTTTGTGAATTTTCAGTCCATGGGTATTACTTCATATATATACGATAAAAATGATGCAAACACATAATTGATTAGATAATAACCTTAAATACTTCATTTCAATCATCTATTTGTTTCACGTTAAAATACTGAGTAAGATATTGAAAAGGGGAGAAGTTCGGATTTTATTGCATATATCGACGTTTCAGCCTGATTAGAGCGGTTTTACGTGTACATCTTCCCTTGTTAATATAAACGGAAAATCAAGAACATTATAGTTAATTCTAATGAAAACACATTGTTTTTTATCATTTGTATTGGAAACAACATTGTCATATGTCTTTTCTTGGAACTAAATAATACGAAACCTCGCTCTATGATTTGAAGGTAAAATCCTCAAATATGGTAAAATAGTGACTTTTCCACGTTATTCATGTAGTTTGATATTACGCACATATATTCATTTTTACCAATATTTCGATACTATTTCATGTAGTATCACGATATGTGATTTGGCCTTCAAATCTCAGAATTTCGCATAATATTGCATTTGAAGCAAGTTTTCTTGCATTTTGTTTCGTACGAAAATTCATCGAATTTACCAATATTTTGACGTTTATCATCCCCTTTTCCTTCATGTGATTTAAATAAAATATCATCGAATTAGGCAATATTTTGCTGTTTTCCACGTTTTTGTGAATTTTCAGTCCATGGGTATTAATTCATATATATACGATAAAAATGATGCAAACACATAATTGATTAGATAATTACCTTAAATACTTCATTTTCAATCTATTTGAAAATATATTTTTCATATATTTCATATATTTTCATATATTTGTTTCTCGTTAAAATACTGATTAAGATATTGAAAAGGGGAGAAGTTCGGTTTTTATTGCATATATCGACGTTTCAGCCGGATTAGAGCGGTTTTACGTGTACATCTTCCCTCGTTAATATAAACGGAAAATCAAGAACATTATAGTTAATTCTAATGAAAACACATTGTTTTTTATCATTTGTATTGGAAACAACATTGTCATATGTCTTTTCTTGGAACTAAATAATACGAAACCTCGCTCGATGATTTGAAGGTAAAATCCTCATATATGGTAAAATAGTGATTTTTCACGTTAATCATGTAGTTTGATATTACGCAAATATATTCATTTTTACCAATATTTCGATACTATTTCATGTAGTATCACGATATGTGATTTGGCCTTCAAATCTCAGAATTTCGCATAATATTGCATTTTAAGCAAGTTTTCTTGCATTTTGTTTCGTACGAAAAATCATCGAATTTAGCAATATTTTGACGTTTATCATCCCCTTTTCCTTCATGTGATTTAAACAAAATATCATCGAATTAGGCAATATTTTGCCGTTTTCCACGTTTTTGTGAATTTTCAGTCCATGGGTATTACTTCATATATATACGATAAAAATGATGCAAACACATAATTGATTAGATAATAACCTTAAATACTTCATTTCAATCATCTATTTGTTTCACGTTAAAATACTGAGTAAGATATTGAAAAGGGGAGAAGTTCGGATTTTATTGCATATATCGACGTTTCAGCCTGATTAGAGCGGTTTTACGTGTACATCTTCCCTTGTTAATATAAACGGAAAATCAAGAACATTATAGTTAATTCTAATGAAAACACATTGTTTTTTATCATTTGTATTGGAAACAACATTGTCATATGTCTTTTCTTGGAACTAAATAATACGAAACCTCGGTCTATGATTTGAAGGTAAAATCCTCAAATATGGTAAAATAGTGACTTTTCCACGTTATTCATGTAGTTTGATATTACGCACATATATTCATTTTTACCAATATTTCGATACTATTTCATGTAGTATCACGATATGTGATTTGGCCTTCAAATCTCAGAATTTCGCATAATATTGCATTTGAAGCAAGTTTTCTTGCATTTTGTTTCGTACGAAAATTCATCGAATTTACCAATATTTTGACGTTTATCATCCCCTTTTCCTTCATGTGATTTAAATAAAATATCATCGAATTAGGCAATATTTTGCTGTTTTCCACGTTTTTGTGAATTTTCAGTCCATGGGTATTAATTCATATATATACGATAAAAATGATGCAAACACATAATTGATTAGATAATAACCTTAAATACTTCATTTTCAATCTATTTGAAAATATATTTTTCATATATTTCATATATTTTCATATATTTGTTTCTCGTTAAAATACTGATTAAGATATTGAAAAGGGGAGAAGTTCGGTTTTTATTGCATATATCGACGTTTCAGCCGGATTAGAGCGGTTTTACGTGTACATCTTCCCTCGTTAATATAAACGGAAAATCAAGAACATTATAGTTAATTCTAATGAAAACACATTGTTTTTTATCATTTGTATTGGAAACAACATTGTCATATGTCTTTTCTTGGAACTAAATAATACGAAACCTCGCTCGATGATTTGAAGGTAAAATCCTCAAATATGGTAAAATAGTGATTTTTCACGTTAATCATGTAGTTTGATATTACGCAAATATATTCATTTTTACCAATATTTCGATACTATTTCATGTAGTATCACGATATGTGATTTGGCCTTCAAATCTCAGAATTTCGCATAATATTGCATTTTAAGCAAGTTTTCTTGCATTTTGTTTCGTACGAAAAAACATCGAATTTAGCAATATTTTGACGTTTATCATCCCCTTTTCCTTCATGTGATTTAAACAAAATATCATCGAATTAGGCAATATTTTGCCGTTTTCCACGTTTTTGTGAATTTTCAGTCCATGGGTATTACTTCATATATATACGATAAAAATGATGCAAACACATAATTCATTAGATAATAACCTTAAATACTTCATTTCAATCATCTATTTGTTTCTCGTTAAAATACTGAGTAAGATATTGAAAAGGGAAGAAGTTCGGTTTTTATTGCATATATCGACGTTTCAGCCGGATTAGAGCGGTTTTACGTGTACATCTTCCCTCGTTAATATAAACGGAAAATCAAGAACATTATAGTTAATTCTAATGAAAACACATTGATTTTTATCATTTGTATTGGAAACAACATTGTCATATGTCTTTTCTTGGATCTAAATAATACGAAACCTCGCTCTATGATTTGGAGTTAAAATCCTCAAATATGGTTAAATAGTGACTTTTTCACGTTTTTCATGTAGTTTGATATTACGTAAATATATTCATTTTTACCAATATTTCGATACTATTTCATGTAGTATCACAATATGTGATTTGGCCTTCAAATCTCAGAATTTCGCATAATATTGCATTTTAAGCAAGTTTTCTTGCATTTTGTTTCGTACGAAAAATCATCAAATTTAGCAATATTTTGACGTTTATCATCTCCTTTTCCTTCATGTGATTTAAACAAAATATCATCGAGTTAGGCAATATTTTTCCGTTTTCCACGTTTTTGTGAATTTTCCGTCCATGGGTATTAATTCATATATATACGATAAAAATGATGCAAACACATAATTGATTAGATAATAACATTAAATACTTAATTTCAATCATCTATTTGTTTCTCGTTAAAATACTGAGTAAGATATTGAAAAGTGGAGAAGTTCGGTTTTTATTGCATATATCAACGTTTCAGCCTGATTACAGCGGTTTTACGTGTACATCTTCCCTTGTTAATATAAACGGAAAATCAAGAACATTATAGTTAATTCTAATGAAAACACATTGTTTTTTATCATTTGTATTGGAAACAACATTGTCATATGTCTTTTCTTGGAACTAAATAATACGAAACCTCGCTCTATGATTTGAAGGTAAAATCCTCAAATATGGTAAAATAGTGACTTTTCCACGTTATTCATGTAGTTTGATATTACGCACATATATTCATTTTTACCAATATTTCGATACTATTTCATGTAGTATCACGATATGTGATTTGGCCTTCAAATCTCAGAATTTCGCATAATATTGCATTTGAAGCAAGTTTTCTTGCATTTTGTTTCGTACGAAAATTCATCGAATTTACCAATATTTTGACGTTTATCATCCCCTTTTCCTTCATGTGATTTAAATAAAATATCATCGAATTATGCAATATTTTGCTGTTTTCCACGTTTTTGTGAATTTTCAGTCCATGGGTATTAATTCATATATATATACGATAAAAATGATGCAAACACATAATTGATTAGATAATAACCTTAAATACTTCATTTTCAATCTATTTGAAAATATATTTTTCATATATTTCATATATTTTCATATATTTGTTTCTCGTTAAAATACTGATTAAGATATTGAAAAGGGGAGAAGTTCGGTTTTTATTGCATATATCGACGTTTCAGCCGGATTAGAGCGGTTTTACGTGTACATCTTCCCTCGTTAATATAAACGGAAAATCAAGAACATTATAGTTAATTCTAATGAAAACACATTGTTTTTTATCATTTGTATTGGAACCAACATTGTCATAGTCTTTTCTTGGAACTAAATAATACGAAACCTCGCTCGATGATTTGAAGGTAAAATCCTCATATATGGTAAAATAGTGATTTTTCACGTTAATCATGTAGTTTGATATTACGCAAATATATTCATTTTTACCAATATTTCGATACTATTTCATGTAGTATCACGATATGTGATTTGGCCTTCAAATCTCAGAATTTCGCATAATATTGCATTTTAAGCAAGTTTTCTTGCATTTTGTTTCGTACGAAAAATCATCGAATTTAGCAATATTTTGACGTTTATCATCCCCTTTTCCTTCATGTGATTTAAACAAAATATCATCGAATTAGGCAATATTTTGCCGTTTTCCACGTTTTTGTGAATTTTCAGTCCATGGGTATTACTTCATATATATACGATAAAAATGATGCAAACACATAATTGATTAGATAATAACCTTAAATACTTCATTTCAATCATCTATTTGTTTCACGTTAAAATACTGAGTAAGATATTGAAAAGGGGAGAAGTTCGGATTTTATTGCATATATCGACGTTTCAGCCTGATTAGAGCGGTTTTACGTGTACATCTTCCCTTGTTAATATAAACGGAAAATCAAGAACATTATAGTTAATTCTAATGAAAACACATTGTTTTTTATCATTTGTATTGGAAACAACATTGTCATATGTCTTTTCTTGGAACTAAATAATACGAAACCTCGGTCTATGATTTGAAGGTAAAATCCACAAATATGGTAAAATCGTGACTTTTCCACGTTATTCATGTAGTTTGATATTACGCACATATATTCATTTTTACCAATATTTCGATACTATTTCATGTAGTATCACGATATGTGATTTGGCCTTCAAATCTCAGAATTTCGCATAATATTGCATTTGAAGCAAGTTTTCTTGCATTTTGTTTCGTACGAAAATTCATCGAATTTACCAATATTTTGACGTTTATCATCCCCTTTTCCTTCATGTGATTTAAATAAAATATCATCGAATTAGGCAATATTTTGCTGTTTTCCACGTTTTTGTGAATTTTCAGTCCATGGGTATTAATTCATATATATACGATAAAAATGATGCAAACACATAATTGATTAGATAATAACCTTAAATACTTCATTTTCAATCTATTTGAAAATATATTTTTCATATATTTCATATATTTTCATATATTTGTTTCTCGTTAAAATACTGATTAAGATATTGAAAAGGGGAGAAGTTCGGTTTTTATTGCATATATCGACGTTTCAGCCGGATTAGAGCGGTTTTACGTGTACATCTTCCCTCGTTAATATAAACGGAAAATCAAGAACATTATAGTTAATTCTAATGAAAACACATTGTTTTTTATCATTTGTATTGGAAACAACATTGTCATATGTCTTTTCTTGGAACTAAATAATACGAAACCTCGCTCGATGATTTGAAGGTAAAATCCTCAAATATGGTAAAATAGTGATTTTTCACGTTAATCATGTAGTTTGATATTACGCAAATATATTCATTTTTACCAATATTTCGATACTATTTCATGTAGTATCACGATATGTGATTTGGCCTTCAAATCTCAGAATTTCGCATAATATTGCATTTTAAGCAAGTTTTCTTGCATTTTGTTTCGTACGAAAAAACATCGAATTTAGCAATATTTTGACGTTTATCATCCCCTTTTCCTTCATGTGATTTAAACAAAATATCATCGAATTAGGCAATATTTTGCCGTTTTCCACGTTTTTGTGAATTTTCAGTCCATGGGTATTACTTCATATATATACGATAAAAATGATGCAAACACATAATTGATTAGATAATAACCTTAAATACTTCATTTCAATCATCTATTTGTTTCTCGTTAAAATACTGAGTAAGATATTGAAAAGGGAAGAAGTTCGGTTTTTATTGCATATATCGACGTTTCAGCCGGATTAGAGCGGTTTTACGTGTACATCTTCCCTCGTTAATATAAACTGAAAATCAAGAACATTATAGTTAATTCTAATGAAAACACATTGATTTTTATCATTTGTATTGGAAACAACATTGTCATATGTCTTTTCTTGGATCTAAATAATACGAAACCTCGCTCTATGATTTGGAGTTAAAATCCTCAAATATGGTTAAATAGTGACTTTTTCACGTTTTTCATGTAGTTTGATATTACGTAAATATATTCATTTTTACCAATATTTCGATACTATTTCATGTAGTATCACAATATGTGATTTGGCCTTCAAATCTCAGAATTTCGCATAATATTGCATTTGAAGCAAGTTTTCTTGCATTTTGTTTCGTACGAAAATTCATCGAATTTACCAATATTTTGACGTTTATCATCCCCTTTTCCTTCATGTGATTTAAATAAAATATCATCGAATTAGGCAATATTTTGCTGTTTTCCACGTTTTTGTGAATTTTCAGTCCATGGGTATTAATTCATATATATACGATAAAAATGATGCAAACACATAATTGATTAGATAATAACCTTAAATACTTCATTTTCAATCTATTTGAAAATATATTTTTCATATATTTCATATATTTTCATATATTTGTTTCTCGTTAAAATACTGATTAAGATATTGAAAATGGGAGAAGTTCGGTTTTTATTGCATATATCGACGTTTCAGCCGGATTAGAGCGGTTTTACGTGTACATCTTCCCTCGTTAATATAAACGGAAAATCAAGAACATTAT